>NC_091178.1:33771251-33776251 GCF_040958095.1 Procambarus clarkii | reverse complement strand
CGGACTCAAACCACCAAACTACATGTTGATCGCTACCGGCTCCGCTGATTGGTCGCCGGTCTGGCTGCACCTGCACTCGCTCCCCCATACTACTTGATGTCTGGGGTCGCCCCAACTTCAGACCTCAGAATGTTCAGTGCTCTCGTTGTCACCACTCCTCCCAGTTAGACGCTAGCGTGTACTGAGAGAAGTGGTGGCTTAAAGCCAATATTCCAAACACCTCCCATTTACTTTGTATTGCACTTCTTGTTATTTTGCCTTAACGTAACTTTTCATTGTGTCATTTAATTATTCTTATTATTTTGATTGATTGATTTTATTATAAGAATTTGTTTGTGCATTTTATTCATGTTTTGATTTATTTAACGTAATTAAAATTTCATTGTTAAAGTTTACTTGTGTTTTGTGTGTCTTCTCCTTACCTTACCACAGACGAAGTTCCAGTTTTTTCTATTTTTTTTTTATAACTATGTGACGAGGCCATACCCCTAGCCTTAAACAGCCGAACACCAACGCGTTACCGTCACAAGTTATATGGGGGCCTGTCCGGGAGCTTCACTCAGGTACTGGTGCCAAGTGGTAATTTATGGTAAGCGTATTTAACTTTGTTAACGTAGCTTTACTATTTTTCATATTCAATTTCATTTTTTATAAGGTGCGGTGTATTGTGCATTACGAGAGTAACACATAGTGAAGGTGAGACAACTTTGGATTACGTGGTGACTGTAGGCCGCAGTCATACTCTTAATTGGTCATCTCTCCCTCCGTGTTATTACTCGTGTTTACCATCTATGTCCCTTGAATATTTCTCATTCTGACAGATCATCATATTGGTACCCTGGTACTGTGGTCTGCCCCGGGTCAAGAGTACCCAATCTTCTGCAATCTGACTGTAGGAGGACAAAGAGGGCCATAGTTCCTCTAGCTCGAACTTTAGTTGCTGAATTGGGACCTCAGCAGCAGTTCTCGTCACCAGTTGACACCTCGCACCCCTACACGTCAGTCAGAGATGATGATACATACAACGGTAGGGAATTAGCTTATTTTTTCAGAGCACAAAAGTTCGCTAATTCTGTAAGTATCATATTAAATTCAGTGGGAAAAACTTGCTTTATGTCCAATAGAGACTTGGCAAGGTATGCCTACATCCTTGGACTACCAATTTTACTTTTGAAGCATTTGACTGTTTCATTTGTTTTCGAAACTTTGTTTCATTTGTTAGTAGGATTTTCTTGCCCTTATTCTCTTACATGAGTACCGGGTACAAGATTTCCTGCGCCCTTGATTTAATTTAATCATTTAATATCTTTCACTTAACGTTAATTGTTAAAGATCACACAGGATAGGTACCAGTTGCCACGTTGTCCTGTTTCTGACATTTCACTATTGAATATTCGTGTACCTTTATTTGCTAATTTCACCATGTTTCGTCTCCAAACTTTCCGTGCAAATCCAGCAGGTGAAATAGGGACTTTAAGTCGTGCCAAGAGGACTGAATTACAAACTCTTGCACATGAGTATCAACTAGAAGTTCCCTACCAAGCCAACAAAAATGACCTACACAACCTGTTGCTGGATTACTATTTAGAGCAAGGTAAGATAGACTCTGAAATTCATGAAACTTACTATATTGCAGATAAAACTGACTTGGCAACGATGAAACTTAAACTAGAGCTGGCTAAGATTGAACGTGAGCAGCAAAGGGAAGCCCGCGAACAACAAGAACGAGCGGCTGCCATACGGAGGGAAGAACAAGAACGAGAAATCACCCTCAGAGAACGCGAAGCTGCTTTGAGGAGAGAAGAACACGAACGAGGACTCGCCCTCCAAGAACGTGAGGTTGCACTACTCCAGGAGCGGAAACGAGTACAGCTTGAAACCAAACGACGCGAGTTGGAGATGCAACGCGAACATGACAAGCAACAAGCAACTCTGGCTCTAGAGTGTCGTCAACGTGAAATCGCCTTGGAAACTTCCCACTTCACTCAACGCCAACAAGCTACTGCCAATCTTCCCGTCAGTTTTAATATATCACATGCAAGTAAGTTAATGCCATCCTTTGTAGAAGCAGAAGTTGATGTGTTTTTCACCACCTTTGAAACCCTTGCTAATCAACTCAGTTGGCCTGTCGACCAATGGGCCACACTTCTCAGAGTCCATCTTACAGGTAGAGCTGCAGTCACACTCAGTACTTTGGCGTCTGAGAATGACTACTACACTCTGAAACAAGCAGTGTTGGACGCCTACCTACTTTCCACAGAAAGTTATAGAAGGAAATTCCGTGACCACCTGAAGGCAAGTACCACTACCTTCCTTGAGTTTGCTAACACGAAACGGAGGTATTTCATGAAATGGCTGGAAGCAGCACATGTCTCTACTTTTACAGAACTCGTCAACCTGATGCTTGTTGAAGAATTCTTGAGACGTGTGCCGCCTCCTGTCCGCCTCTACTTAGCAGATAAAGAAGAAACCGACTACCTGAAGTGTGCTAAGTCGGCTGACACGTACAGCCTCATCCACCGGCTGACACCTGAACCATCCTCCAGTAAGAAGTCGTGGTACAGTTACGAGAAGGTGAGCCCCGATCAAGCTGGTTCACAACTGTACTGCAAGTATTGTAGACTCTATGGACATACCATAGACAAGTGTGGTAAGTCTCAATACAAGGGAACCACTGACCAACAAAGACCCAAACCAACTCCTCCTAAGTCCGGTAAGCCTGTGATGAATGTTGGTGTTGATGTTAATGATCTTTCTCTTTTCAGTAACCACCTGTATACTGGAACTGTCTCTGCCAACGGTTCAAATCCGGAGGGACGTTTCAAATTGAAGATCTTGAGGGACACAGCGGCTCTACAATCGATCATCTTGAAGTCGGCTGTGCCCAACATAGTCTACACCGGGGAAACAGTCTTCATCACTGACCTCACTGCTACCACACCATACCCTCTAGCCAGAGTCCACCTGGATTGTCCCTACGTGAACGGAGAAGTCCAAGTCGCCGTCAGGGAAAAGCCTTTTCCCATGCCTGGAGTGCAACTTCTCCTAGGCAACGACTTGGCAGAAGACCTGCAACCGACCAACCTGATCGTCATGGACAAACCCCAGGTGTGTAACTCTGTGCCAATAAACCCTATTCTTGAGTATGTTCCAGCAGAGGTTCAAGAGAGTGATGAAGTTTCTCCTCCGGTTCTCGTGACCACCCGTGCACAAGCCGCACGTCCACAGCCAGCTGACGCTACTGCTACCGCTGTCCCTCAAGACCCTCAGAAACTACCCCCGCATCTGACCAAGTTGGAGTTCCGTAAGTTGCAGAGGGAAGATCTTACTTTAACACCATTGTTTTTCCAGGCTGAGACTCAACCCGACAGTATTCCTGGGTTCTTCCTAGAGAACGACTTGCTCTACCGCAGATATAGACCCAGTAAACTGAAGGAGGAGGACGATTGGGCCAACATCGAACAACTTGTGATTCCCACCAGCCTGCGGCCCACTATTCTACACCTGGCCCACGGAGCATTCTCCCACTACGGCTTCAACAAGACTTACCATGGGATTCGTCAAGACTACTACTGGCCAGGTATGGTAAATAACGTCAAACAGTACGTAAAACAGTGTCATACATGTCAGATGGCAGGCAAACCGAACGTCTCCATTCCCAGAGCACCACTGATTCCCATACAGGTGCCTGCGGAACCTTTCCACAGACTCATAATAGACTGTGTTGGTCCTTTACCTCGGACCAGTTCAGGTAACGCCTACATCCTAACCATCCTGTGTCCTACCACCAGATTTCCCATAGCAGTTCCAGTGAAGAACATCACGGCTGCTACGGTTATAAAACATCTATTGAAGATCTTCACTCAATACGGATTTCCCAGGGAGATTCAAAGTGACTGTGGCACCAACTTCACCAGTGATCTCTTCAAAAGGACACTGGAGGAGTTCAACATCAAACAGGTATTGTCCAGCCCCTATCATCCTGCTTCACAGGGTTCTCTTGAACGTAGTCATCAGACCATCAAAGCACTCTTGAAAAAGTTCTGTAGTGAAACCTCAAAGGATTGGGATAAGCAGATTGACCTAATAATGTGTATTTTCAGAAGTCTCCCCAATGAGTCCCTAGGAGTATCTCCTTATGAGATGCTCTACGGCCGTAAGTGCCGTACTCCCCTTAAGGCTTTCAAAGACTCTCTCAGAGATGCCACCTTCAGTGAGCATCAGAATGTGCCCCAGTTTCTTCAAAACCTTCAACACATTCTAGAGAGAGTCCACCGCTTTGCACATGATAATCTATTGAAAGCCCAGGTGAGAATGAAGACTCATTACGACCAGACCAGCAAAGTAAGAAAATTCAAGCCGGGAGACTTCGTCCTTGCCTATTTTCCTATCCCAGGTTCACCTTTACAAAACAGATTTTCAGGACCCTACTGCGTCAAAGAGTGCAGAAACAACAACAACTACGTCATAGAAACTCCAGATAGGCGGCGGAAGACCCAGCTGTGCCACGTCAACCTCCTGAAGCAATATAATGGTACTCCTCCCACTGTCTTGACTAACTATTCCACATTCACAGAACCCTACGTCCACAGTGAGACCTTCCCAGCTTCTTCTCCCGAAAGCACTGACAAGGAGTCGGCGCTTTCTAATTCCGAAATCCTTAATGATCTTCCCAAATGCTTTCAGGATAATAATCGTGCTCCTATGCCCTCTTCTAATTCCACTCTCACCTCGTCAGATAAGCCCACTCCTCCATGTCGACGCCAATGGTACCGACGATGGTGGTGTCGTGATGCAGCAACGAGGCGAGAAGAATACACCTGTCAGCGACTACTGCTACAAGGAACGACGGAACAATTGGCAAGGAGCTGCTCTTCCTCATCCTGAAGCTTCAGCACTTCACTCCACCCCTGAAAAGTGCTCGGTCCACCATCAACACGGACCACACCACCCTACACCTCCTGCAGCACGCCCCCTTCTCATCTCAACGTCTTCTACTA
>NC_091178.1:33751251-33761251 GCF_040958095.1 Procambarus clarkii | reverse complement strand
CTATATGAACCACTTCCCCGCCGGCACTCGGATGGTAATCTTGGGCATAGCATTTTATCAAATCACCTCATTCTTTGGGGCACACGTGAGGAACACAAATGCAAACAAGCCTGAATGGTCCCCAGGACTATATACAACTGAAAACTCACACCCCAGAAGTGACTCGAACCCATACTCCCACAACTGGTATGTACAGGGACGCCTTAATCCGCTTGACCATCACGACCGGACATAAGGAAGTGATAGCCGAGGCTATATGAACCACTTCCCCGCCGGCACTCGGATGGTAATCTTGGGCATAGCATTTTATCAAATCACCTCATTCTTTGGGGCACACGTGAGGAACACAAATGCAAACAAGCCTGAATGGTCCCCAGGACTATATACAACTGAAAACTCACACCCCAGAAGTGACTCGAACCCATACTCCCACAACTGGTATGTACAGGGACGCCTTAATCCGCTTGACCATCACGACCGGACATAAGGAAGTGATAGCCGAGGCTATATGAACCACTTCCCCGCCGGCACTCGGATGGTAATCTTGGGCATAGCATTTTATCAAATCACCTCATTCTTTGGGGCACACGTGAGGAACACAAATGCAAACAAGCCTGAATGGTCCCCAGGACTATATACAACTGAAAACTCACACCCCAGAAGTGACTCGAAGTCCTGGGGACCATTCAGGCTTGTTTGCATTTGTGTTCCTCACGTGTGCCCCAAAGAATGAGGTGATTTGATAAAATGCTATGCCCAAGATTACCATCCGAGTGCCGGCGGGGAAGTGGTTCATATAGCCTCGGCTATCACTTCCTTATGTCCGGTCGTGATGGTCAAGCGGATTAAGGCGTCCCTGTACATACCAGTTGTGGGAGTATGGGTTCGAGTCACTTCTGGGGTGTGAGTTTTCAGTTGTATATAGTCCTGGGGACCATTCAGGCTTGTTTGCATTTGTATTCCTCACGTGTGCCCCAAAGAATGAGGTGATTTGATAAAATGCTATGCCCAAGATTACCATCCGAGTGCCGGCGGGGAAGTGGTTCATATAGCCTCGGCTATCACTTCCTTATGTCCGGTCGTGATGGTCAAGCGGATTAAGGCGTCCCTGTACATACCAGTTGTGGGAGTATGGGTTCGAGTCACTTCTGGGGTGTGAGTTTTCAGTTGTATATAGTCCTGGGGACCATTCAGGCTTGTTTGCATTTGTGTTCCTCACGTGTGCCCCAAAGAATGAGGTGATTTGATAAAATGCTATGCCCAAGATTACCATCCGAGTGCCGGCGGGGAAGTGGTTCATATAGCCTCGGCTATCACTTCCTTATGTCCGGTCGTGATGGTCAAGCGGATTAAGGCGTCCCTGTACATACCAGTTGTGGGAGTATGGGTTCGAGTCACTTCTGGGGTGTGAGTTTTCAGTTGTATATAGTCCTGGGGACCATTCAGGCTTGTTTGCATTTGTGTTCCTCACGTGTGCCCCAAAGAATGAGGTGATTTGATAAAATGCTATGCCCAAGATTACCATCCGAGTGCCGGCGGGGAAGTGGTTCATATAGCCTCGGCTATCACTTCCTTATGTCCGGTCGTGATGGTCAAGCGGATTAAGGCGTCCCTGTACATACCAGTTGTGGGAGTATGGGTTCGAGTCACTTCTGGGGTGTGAGTTTTCAGTTGTATATAGTCCTGGGGACCATTCAGGCTTGTTTGCATTTGTGTTCCTCACGTGTGCCCCAAAGAATGAGGTGATTTGATAAAATGCTATGCCCAAGATTACCATCCGAGTGCCGGCGGGGAAGTGGTTCATATAGCCTCAGCTATCACTTCCTTATGTCCGGTCGTGATGGTCAAGCGGATTAAGGCGTCCCTGTACATACCAGTTGTGGGAGTATGGGTTCGAGTCACTTCTGGGGTGTGAGTTTTCAGTTGTATATAGTCCTGGGGACCATTCAGGCTTGTTTGCATTTGTGTTCCTCACGTGTGCCCCAAAGAATGAGGTGATTTGATAAAATGCTATGCCCAAGATTACCATCCGAGTGCCGGCGGGGAAGTGGTTCATATAGCCTCGGCTATCACTTCCTTATGTCCGTTCGTGATGGTCAAGCGGATTAAGGCGTCCCTGTACATACCAGTTGTGGGAGTATGGGTTCGAGTCACTTCTGGGGTGTGAGTTTTCAGTTGTATATAGTCCTGGGGACCATTCAGGCTTGTTTGCATTTGTGTTCCTCACGTGTGCCCCAAAGAATGAGGTGATTTGATAAAATGCTATGCCCAAGATTACCATCCGAGTGCCGGCGGGGAAGTGGTTCATATAGCCTCGGCTATCACTTCCTTATGTCCGGTCGTGATGGTCAAGCGGATTAAGGCGTCCCTGTACATACCAGTTGTGGGAGTATGGGTTCGAGTCACTTCTGGGGTGTGAGTTTTCAGTTGTATATAGTCCTGGGGACCATTCAGGCTTGTTTGCATTTGTGTTCCTCACGTGTGCCCCAAAGAATGAGGTGATTTGATAAAATGCTATGCCCAAGATTACCATCCGAGTGCCGGCGGGGAAGTGGTTCATATAGCCTCGGCTATCACTTCCTTATGTCCGGTCGTGATGGTCAAGCGGATTAAGGCGTCCCTGTACATACCAGTTGTGGGAGTATGGGTTCGAGTCACTTCTGGGGTGTGAGTTTTCAGTTGTATATAGTCCTGGGGACCATTCAGGCTTGTTTGCATTTGTGTTCCTCACGTGTGCCCCAAAGAATGAGGTGATTTGATAAAATGCTATGCCCAAGATTACCATCCGAGTGCCGGCGGGGAAGTGGTTCATATAGCCTCGGCTATCACTTCCTTATGTCCGGTCGTGATGGTCAAGCGGATTAAGGCGTCCCTGTACATACCAGTTGTGGGAGTATGGGTTCGAGTCACTTCTGGGGTGTGAGTTTTCAGTTGTATATAGTCCTGGGGACCATTCAGGCTTGTTTGCATTTGTGTTCCTCACGTGTGCCCCAAAGAATGAGGTGATTTGATAAAATGCTATGCCCAAGATTACCATCCGAGTGCCGGCGGGGAAGTGGTTCATATAGCCTCGGCTATCACTTCCTTATGTCCGGTCGTGATGGTCAAGCGGATTAAGGCGTCCCTGTACATACCAGTTGTGGGAGTATGGGTTCGAGTCACTTCTGGGGTGTGAGTTTTCAGTTGTATATAGTCCTGGGGACCATTCAGGCTTGTTTGCATTTGTGTTCCTCACGTGTGCCCCAAAGAATGAGGTGATTTGATAAAATGCTATGCCCAAGATTACCATCCGAGTGCCGGCGGGGAAGTGGTTCATATAGCCTCGGCTATCACTTCCTTATGTCCGGTCGTGATGGTCAAGCGGATTAAGGCGTCCCTGTACATACCAGTTGTGGGAGTATGGGTTCGAGTCACTTCTGGGGTGTGAGTTTTCAGTTGTATATAGTCCTGGGGACCATTCAGGCTTGTTTGCATTTGTGTTCCTCACGTGTGCCCCAAAGAATGAGGTGATTTGATAAAATGCTATGCCCAAGATTACCATCCGAGTGCCGGCGGGGAAGTGGTTCATATAGCCTCGGCTATCACTTCCTTATGTCCGGTCGTGATGGTCAAGCGGATTAAGGCGTCCCTGTACATACCAGTTGTGGGAGTATGGGTTCGAGTCACTTCTGGGGTGTGAGTTTTCAGTTGTATATAGTCCTGGGGACCATTCAGGCTTGTTTGCATTTGTGTTCCTCACGTGTGCCCCAAAGAATGAGGTGATTTGATAAAATGCTATGCCCAAGATTACCATCCGAGTGCCGGCGGGGAAGTGGTTCATATAGCCTCGGCTATCACTTCCTTATGTCCGGTCGTGATGGTCAAGCGGATTAAGGCGTCCCTGTACATACCAGTTGTGGGAGTATGGGTTCGAGTCACTTCTGGGGTGTGAGTTTTCAGTTATATATATATATATATATATATATATATATATATATATATATATATATATATATATATATATATATATATATATATATGTCGTACCTAGTAGCCAGAACTCACTTCTCAGCCTACTATGCAAGGCCCGATTTGCCTAATAGGCCAAGTTTTCCTAAATCAATATATTTTCTTTATTTTTTTTCTTATGAAATGATAAAGCTACCCATTTCATTATGTATGAGGTCAATTTTTTTTTATTTGAGTTAAAATTAACGTAGATATATGACCGAACCTAACCAACCCTACCTAACCTAACCTAACCTATCTTTATAGGTTAGGTTAGGTTAGGTAACCGAAAAAGTTAGGTTAGGTTAGGTTAGGTAGGTTAGGTTGTCGAAAAACAATTAATTCATGAAAACTTGGCTTATTAGGCAAATCGGGCCTTGCATAGTAGGCTGAGAAGTGAGTTCTGGCTACTAGGTACGACATATATATATATATATATATATATATATATATATATATATATATATATATATATATATATATATATATATATATATATATATATGTCGTAAATAGTAGCCAGAATGCACTTCTCAGCCTACTATGCAATACCCGATTTGCCTAATAAGCCAAGTTTTCTTGAATAAATATATTTTCTCTAATTTTTTTCTTATGAAATGATAAAGCTACCCATTTCATTATGTATGAGGTCAATTTTTTTTTATTTGAATTAAAATTAACGTAGATATATGACCGAACCTAACCAACCCTACCTAACCTAACCTAACCTATCTTTATAGGTTAGGTTAGGTTAGGTAGCCTAAAAAGTTAGGTTAGGTTAGGTTAGGTAGGTTAGGTAGTCGAAAAACAATTAATTCATGAAAACTTGGCTTATTAGGCAAATCGGGCCTTGAATAGTAGGCTGAGAAGTGCGTTCTGGCTACTAGGTACGACATATATATATATATATATATATATATTGTGACGATAATCTCCTTCAAGAGATTGAGCCTGCTCTTCCCTCCATAATTACGTCGTCGAAATTATATAAAACGACTATGGAAGACATGTCCAACAATGACAACAACACCAGCAAGGCTTGCCAGGGTGAGCAAAACGTATGCAGCCGCCACCTGTTCGGACTCAAACCACCAAACTACATGTTGATCGCTACCGGCTCCGCTGATTGGTCGCCGGTCTGGCTGCACCTGCACTCGCTCCCCCATACTACTTGATGTCTGGGGTCGCCCCAACTTCAGACCTCAGAATGTTCAGTGCTCTCGTTGTCACCACTCCTCCCAGCTAGACGCTAGCGTGTACTGAGAGAAGTGGTGGCTTAAAGCCAATATTCCAAACACCTCCCATTTACTTTGTATTGCACTTCTTGTTATTTTGCCTTAACGTAACTTTTCATTGTGTCATTTAATTATTCTTATTATTTTGATTGATTGATTTTATTATAAGAATTTGTTTGTGCATTTTATTCATGTTTTGATTTATTTAACGTAATTAAAATTTCATTGTTAAAGTTTACTTGTGTTTTGTGTGTCTTCTCCTTACCTTACCACAGACGAAGTTCCAGTTTTTTCTATTTTTTTTTATAACTATGTGACGAGGCCATACCCCTAGCCTTAAACAGCCGAACACCAACGCGTTACCGTCACAAGTTATATGGGGGCCTGTCCGGGAGCTTCACTCAGGTACTGGTGCCAAGTGGTAATTTATGGTAAGCGTATTTAACTTTGTTAACGTAGCTTTACTATTTTTCATATTCAATTTCATTTTTTATAAGGTGCGGTGTATTGTGCATTACGAGAGTAACACATAGTGAAGGTGAGACAACTTTGGATTACGTGGTGACTGTAGGCCGCAGTCATACTCTTAATTGGTCATCTCTCCCTCCGTGTTATTACTCGTGTTTACCATCTATGTCCCTTGAATATTTCTCATTCTGACAGATCATCATATTGGTACCCTGGTACTGTGGTCTGCCCCGGGTCAAGAGTACCCAATCTTCTGCAATCTGACTGTAGGAGGACAAAGAGGGCCATAGTTCCTCTAGCTCGAACTTTAGTTGCTGAATTGGGACCTCAGCAGCAGTTCTCGTCACCAGTTGACACCTCGCACCCCTACACGTCAGTCAGAGATGATGATACATACAACGGTAGGGAATTAGCTTATTTTTTCAGAGCACAAAAGTTCGCTAATTCTGTAAGTATCATATTAAATTCAGTGGGAAAAACTTGCTTTATGTCCAATAGAGACTTGGCAAGGTATGCCTACATCCTTGGACTACCAATTTTACTTTTGAAGCATTTGACTGTTTCATTTGTTTTCGAAACTTTGTTTCATTTGTTAGTAGGATTTTCTTGCCCTTATTCTCTTACATGAGTACCGGGTACAAGATTTCCTGCGCCCTTGATTTAATTTAATCATTTAATATCTTTCACTTAACGTTAATTGTTAAAGATCACACAGGATAGGTACCAGTTGCCACGTTGTCCTGTTTCTGACATTTCACTATTGAATATTCGTGTACCTTTATTTGCTAATTTCACCATGTTTCGTCTCCAAACTTTCCGTGCAAATCCAGCAGGTGAAATAGGGACTTTAAGTCGTGCCAAGAGGACTGAATTACAAACTCTTGCACATGAGTATCAACTAGAAGTTCCCTACCAAGCCAACAAAAATGACCTACACAACCTGTTGCTGGATTACTATTTAGAGCAAGGTAAGATAGACTCTGAAATTCATGAAACTTACTATATTGCAGATAAAACTGACTTGGCAACGATGAAACTTAAACTAGAGCTGGCTAAGATTGAACGTGAGCAGCAAAGGGAAGCCCGCGAACAACAAGAACGAGCGGCTGCCATACGGAGGGAAGAACAAGAACGAGAAATCACCCTCAGAGAACGCGAAGCTGCTTTGAGGAGAGAAGAACACGAACGAGGACTCGCCCTCCAAGAACGTGAGGTTGCACTACTCCAGGAGCGGGAACGAGTACAGCTTGAAACCAAACGACGCGAGTTGGAGATGCAACGCGAACATGACAAGCAACAAGCAACTCTGGCTCTAGAGTGTCGTCAACGTGAAATCGCCTTGGAAACTTCCCACTTCACTCAACGCCAACAAGCTACTGCCAATCTTCCCGTCAGTTTTAATATATCACATGCAAGTAAGTTAATGCCATCCTTTGTAGAAGCAGAAGTTGATGTGTTTTTCACCACCTTTGAAACCCTTGCTAATCAACTCAGTTGGCCTGTCGACCAATGGGCCACACTTCTCAGAGTCCATCTTACAGGTAGAGCTGCAGTCACACTCAGTACTTTGGCGTCTGAGAATGACTACTACACTCTGAAACAAGCAGTGTTGGACGCCTACCTACTTTCCACAGAAAGTTATAGAAGGAAATTCCGTGACCACCTGAAGGCAAGTACCACTACCTTCCTTGAGTTTGCTAACACGAAACGGAGGTATTTCATGAAATGGCTGGAAGCAGCACATGTCTCTACTTTTACAGAACTCGTCAACCTGATGCTTGTTGAAGAATTCTTGAGACGTGTGCCGCCTCCTGTCCGCCTCTACTTAGCAGATAAAGAAGAAACCGACTACCTGAAGTGTGCTAAGTCGGCTGACACGTACAGCCTCATCCACCGGCTGACACCTGAACCATCCTCCAGTAAGAAGTCGTGGTACAGTTACGAGAAGGTGAGCCCCGATCAAGCTGGTTCACAACTGTACTGCAAGTATTGTAGACTCTATGGACATACCATAGACAAGTGTGGTAAGTCTCAATACAAGGGAACCACTGACCAACAAAGACCCAAACCAACTCCTCCTAAGTCCGGTAAGCCTGTGATGAATGTTGGTGTTGATGTTAATGATCTTTCTCTTTTCAGTAACCACCTGTATACTGGAACTGTCTCTGCCAACGGTTCAAATCCGGAGGGACGTTTCAAATTGAAGATCTTGAGGGACACAGCGGCTCTACAATCGATCATCTTGAAGTCGGCTGTGCCCAACATAGTCTACACCGGGGAAACAGTCTTCATCACTGACCTCACTGCTACCACACCATACCCTCTAGCCAGAGTCCACCTGGATTGTCCCTACGTGAACGGAGAAGTCCAAGTCGCCGTCAGGGAAAAGCCTTTTCCCATGCCTGGAGTGCAACTTCTCCTAGGCAACGACTTGGCAGAAGACCTGCAACCGACCAACCTGATCGTCATGGACAAACCCCAGGTGTGTAACTCTGTGCCAATAAACCCTATTCTTGAGTATGTTCCAGCAGAGGTTCAAGAGAGTGATGAAGTTTCTCCTCCGGTTCTCGTGACCACCCGTGCACAAGCCGCACGTCCACAGCCAGCTGACGCTACTGCTACCGCTGTCCCTCAAGACCCTCAGAAACTACCCCCGCATCTGACCAAGTTGGAGTTCCGTAAGTTGCAGAGGGAAGATTTTACTTTAACACCATTGTTTTTCCAGGCTGAGACTCAACCCGACAGTATTCCTGGGTTCTTCCTAGAGAACGACTTGCTCTACCGCAGATATAGACCCAGTAAACTGAAGGAGGAGGACGATTGGGCCAACATCGAACAACTTGTGATTCCCACCAGCCTGCGGCCCACTATTCTACACCTGGCCCACGGAGCATTCTCCCACTACGGCTTCAACAAGACTTACCATGGGATTCGTCAAGACTACTACTGGCCAGGTATGGTAAATAACGTCAAACAGTACGTAAAACAGTGTCATACATGTCAGATGGCAGGCAAACCGAACGTCTCCATTCCCAGAGCACCACTGATTCCCATACAGGTGCCTGCGGAACCTTTCCACAGACTCATAATAGACTGTGTTGGTCCTTTACCTCGGACCAGTTCAGGTAACGCCTACATCCTAACCATCCTGTGTCCTACCACCAGATTTCCCATAGCAGTTCCAGTGAAGAACATCACGGCTGCTACGGTTATAAAACATCTATTGAAGATCTTCACTCAATACGGATTTCCCAGGGAGATTCAAAGTGACTGTGGCACCAACTTCACCAGTGATCTCTTCAAAAGGACACTGGAGGAGTTCAACATCAAACAGGTATTGTCCAGCCCCTATCATCCTGCTTCACAGGGTTCTCTTGAACGTAGTCATCAGACCATCAAAGCACTCTTGAAAAAGTTCTGTAGTGAAACCTCAAAGGATTGGGATAAGCAGATTGACCTAATAATGTGTATTTTCAGAAGTCTCCCCAATGAGTCCCTAGGAGTATCTCCTTATGAGATGCTCTACGGCCGTAAGTGCCGTACTCCCCTTAAGGCTTTCAAAGACTCTCTCAGAGATGCCACCTTCAGTGAGCATCAGAATGTGCCCCAGTTTCTTCAAAACCTTCAACACATTCTAGAGAGAGTCCACCGCTTTGCACATGATAATCTATTGAAAGCCCAGGTGAGAATGAAGACTCATTACGACCAGACCAGCAAAGTAAGAATATTCAAGCCGGGAGACTTCGTCCTTGCCTATTTTCCTATCCCAGGTTCACCTTTACAAAACAGATTTTCAGGACCCTACTGCGTCAAAGAGTGCAGAAACAACAACAACTACGTCATAGAAACTCCAGATAGGCGGCGGAAGACCCAGCTGTGCCACGTCAACCTCCTGAAGCAATATAATGGTACTCCTCCCACTGTCTTGACTAACTATTCCACATTCACAGAACCCTACGTCCACAGTGAGACCTTCCCAGCTTCTTCTCCCGAAAGCACTGACAAGGAGTCGGCGCTTTCTAATTCCGAAATCCTTAATGATCTTCCCAAATGCTTTCAGGATAATAATCGTGCTCCTATGCCCTCTTCTAATTCCACTCTCACCTCGTCAGATAAGCCCACTCCTCCATGTCGACGCCAATGGTACCGACGATGGTGGTGTCGTGATGCAGCAACGAGGCGAGAAGAATACACCTGTCAGCGACTACTGCTACAAGGAACGACGGAACAATTGGCAAGGAGCTGCTCTTCCTCATCCTGAAGCTTCAGCACTTCACTCCACCCCTGAAAAGTGCTCGGTCCACCATCAA
>NC_091178.1:33626251-33746251 GCF_040958095.1 Procambarus clarkii | reverse complement strand
TATATATATATATATATATATATATATATATATATATATAATAAAGGTGAAAACATGGGGGGATACATAAGGGATAAATGTGAGGTGAAACAGATGCTGCAGAAGGCTTATTGGTCCATACGAGGCATCTCCTATCTAAACACAAAGATTAATCCAGTGTAATTGGCCTATTATGTTGGACATTGTCTTCTGTGTTGGCATCGATATGTTCTTGTCTTGTCCTAACTCTCATGGTGGGAAGAGTAAATAGTTCCGTGATTTGGGTGTTCATGGTAGGTCGCTCTATTCTTATGTGAATTGCCTCAAGAATTTGTAATCTTCTTGCATCTTGGGTTTTGTCTATTATGCAGGTATTCTTGTTCAACATTTCTCTTGTTAGAGTAATGTCATGGGCTTGTCTCATGTGATTCCTAGGGGCACCAGATTGAAGATGGCAAAGCCATCTTTGGCTTTGATGTGAGCTTTCAGTCGCATATAGTCCTGGGGACCATTCAGGCTTATTCGCATTTGTGTTCCTCACATGTGCCCCAAAGAATGAGGTGATTTGATAAAAAGCTATGCCCAAGATTACCATCCGAGTGCCGGCGAGGAAGTGATACAAATAGCTTCGGCTATCTCTTCCTTTTGTCCGGTCATGATGGTCAAGCGGATTAAGGCGTCCTGTAGATACCAGTTGCGTTGCTCCTGGCAGTATGGGTTCGAGTCACTTCTGGGGTGTAAGTTTTCAGCCATATATATATATATATATATATATATATATATATATATATATATATATATATATATAAAGGTCGTAGCCTAAAGAACGGACGTGTGGCGGAGGAGCTGCTGCTTTCACAGACATCTTGACCTCACTGTACCAAGGCCCATATTCAGCGTGAATGCACTAAGCAGGCGTGGAAGTGGCCGGATGTGCCTACGGTGTATCATCTATGTGAAAACTTATACAAACAGGTGAGTTGGCGGTGTGGAGTCTTGGAGACTGGAGTGAGGGGCCAGGATGGACCCTGAAGGCGTCCCTTAGTGAGGGGAGGTGGGAGTGAGTGAGGGGTGTTGTGTGGTCAGGAGAGAGAGGTGGGGGTTACGCTGTGCCAAATAGTGTTTTGTGTTTTTCTTTTTTGAAAGTTTTGTTGAACAAGTTACGTTGTCAGCGATTATTGGTGCAACATATTTATCATTTTGTGAGTACATCACACGTGCAGTGAGTCAAATTACAAGTGTGTGATTCAGCCATTATTGTGCAATGATATACAGAGATATTGTACCAGTATTAGTGTCGCCCTGACCCCCCACCCAGCTCACAGGCTGGACAGTACCTGCTCACCTCCTCCTACCCACCCCACCACGTCGCCTCCCCACCCACGAGGCCACATTGCCACCCGCCCACAGAACTCGGGAGACTCCTATGTGTCTATGCCACCCACCCACCCAATGTATACCCACAATTGTGTAGTGGGTGTATACCCACACTTTGTATAGAGTTGGTATATGTATTACCACTCATCTGAGTGGTAAGTGCCAGGGCCAGCTGACTATCACTCCCAGCCTCCAACCGCCGCCCACCCTCCAGTCTCCAACCGCCGCCCACCCTCCAGTCTCCAACCGCCGCCCACCCTCCCGCCCATGTCGCAGCTTTCAACAGACAGCCAGGCTTCTCCAAGCCAAGATGAGTTATCAAGCAGGGGTAGACAAGGCAGATGTCAGACGTGTGACATGGTATGCTATATCCGGTCGAGGGACGATAATGTGTGCAATCATTACCACAACGGAGCCAGGTGTTTGGGTTCTGGGCGCCCTCCCAGGAAGAACACCAATTAAGCTCACACCGCCCATCAGGCAAAACACCTCCCAGAGCTTCATTCCAACAGAAAATTTATTAGAAGGTATCAAAGCAAAATCGGCTAGAACTTTGCAACACATCCCTAAAGCAGCCCGCCCCCATGCAGCAGCCAAATTATCTGCCCTCCTGAGAAAGGTCAACGACTCTCCTGGAACGACCCAAGCGTGGCACAACCTACTAATGTTTGGCAACATATGTCTAGCCACCCCTGCAAGGAGAGACAAAACCTTAGCTGCCTCAGTCATCAAAGCTATAAATTATTTTCCCAGGGAGGACAACCAGGTGCTCTTCCCACTCGCGCGAGAAACACCCATGGCAGGAAGAGCAACAGTGGCATATCCAAGATATCAAAAATCAGAATATCAGTCCCCAAGAAAATAGAAGAAGGAAACACTATTGGCGCAATAAGAGTCATCACCAGTAAGGACTCAATTGCCGACAGAGATGCTGTAACAGCTCAAGCCCTTAGGGAGAAACACCCACCCAGGGCTCCGCGTGAGGACGACATTGTACAAGTGAGGGTTACCGGAGCAGAACCTCTCTGGGTGGCCGAATCTGTGGTCCATAATGCCTTGTCTTTCCCAACAGGATCAGCAGGTGGGTTCACAGGACTAAAACCCAACTACATCAAGCAAATGCTCAACCCTGCACTGGGTGACATTGCAAAGAACCTCTTGGTGGAACTAACCAGATTCACCAACACATGTCTAGCTAGCAACATACCAGAGGCCATAAGACCTATCTTTTTTGGAGCATCTCTCTGTGCTCTAAAGAAAAAGGATGGAGGGATCACGCCAATAACTGTGGGCAATTCTCTCCAGCGTCTCGTCGCAAAGGCTGCTACAAGAATAGTTAGTGAGGCAGCGGCCAACATGCTGAAGCCAAAACAGCTCGGGTTCGGCATTCAACAAGGGTGCGAGGCGGCAGCCCGTGCAGCTCGAGCCTTCATCGCCAACATCACAGACGAAAAGGCCCTGATCAAGCTAGATTTAAAAAAATGCCTTCAATTTGGTGCGGAGTGCTGCTGTACTCCGTGCAGTTCATAGTCATTTCCCTTCCCTCTTCCCTTTTGTACATTCATGGTACAGTATGGATCTAAATCTACTTTTTGGTGAACATGAAATTGACTCGCGAGAAGGCGTTCAACAGGGTGACCCCTTTTCTCCTCTCCTTTTCTGCTTAGTCATCAAACAAGTCACAGAGGTCCTGTCCAGCGAGCTTAACATCTGGTTCTTGGATGATGGTACCCTTGCTGGTTCCCAAGACTTCCTCCTGGAGGACATCAGAAAAATCCAGGAGCAAGGTGCAGTTTTAGGCCTCACCCTGAACCCTTCTAAGTGTGAAACAATATGTTCCAACCAGGGCATCATAGAGAAAATAGAGGGTATTCTGCCAAATATCCATAAAACTAAACCTGAAGACAGCACACTCCTAGGAGCTCCCCTGGGGTTGAAAGCCATCAATGAGGTCCTTGAAAAGAAAATTGCCGACCATAAGAGGATGGATGGGAGGATTGAGGATATTGATGCTCATGATGCACTCTACCTCATCACCAGATGTCTATCCCTCCTCAGGTTAACCTACTTTCTGAGGTGTTCACCATCTTACAGTAGCCAAAAACTAGGTCAGTATGACCGGTTACTGAAATCAATGCTAGAAAAAGCCCCTAACCTCTCTCTTGATGACCTACAGTGGAAACAAGCCTCTCTTCCCGTAAGACTTGAGGGGCCTTGGAGTTCGAACAGCAACGCAAATCACTGTTCCAGCCTTCCTGTCCTCCTCATCGGCATCCGACGACCTTGTGAAGGAAATTCTACCTGCCCACTTACATCATCTGGCAGGTGTACATGATCCCAATTTTACACGCTGTGCCACAGAGTGGGCCTCTCGTGCAGGACAATCACCTCAACCACCATCCCCGAAAGCCCAAAAGCAGTCCAGCTCGGATGGCCCCATTGTAGACCAAGTTGCCACAGAGTGCCTGGGTGATGCAACAACACAACACGACATTGCTCGCCTCACAGGAGTAGCAGCCCCACATGCAGGGGATTTCTTGTTAGCAATCCCAATGTCAGCAACAGGCACGCGTCTCACACCACATGACCTCCGCCTTGCTGCCCCAATCCACACCAGATATAGGTGTATTTGCAGCGAGGTGGAGGCTGACAGGTCCAACCACCATGGCCTACTCTGCCAAAGCACAGGGGGATGGTACTCGAGGCACAGTGAAGTTAACGACATCATCAAGAGGAGCCTCACCACAGCTGGATGCCCAGCTGAAAGAGAGCCCCGTTTCCTAGCGCCCCCATAACTCTGATGGTCTTATTGGTCGCCCAGATGGTATCACAGTGAACCCCTGGAAGAACTGCAAGCAGTTGGTATGGGGCTACACGTGCGTATCAACCCTGGCCAACACCTACATTGACCTCAGTGTTGCAAAACCAGGTGGCCATGCCACCCACAGGGAAGCAGCCAAATCCTGTAAGTACAGAGAACTGGATCACCACTACAATTTTGTCCCCATTGCTTCTGAGACACTCGGTGCCTGGGGTAAAAGTGCTACCAGTTTTTTGAAGGAACTGGGTTCTGAGCTCATTGAAACAACAAGGGACCCTAGAGCTGCCAGCTTTCTATTCCAGCGCCTCAGCGTGGCGAAACAGAGGGAAAATGCACACTGTGTTCAGGGTTCCTGTCACCATCTGAGGAGCTGGAGGAACTCAGCAACTTATGAGAACCATATTTGTACCCTATATGTAACTCCTTTTTTGTAACAAAGTTCAAATAAAAGAATTATATATGTGTGCGTACAAAAGAATGGGGTGGTAGGAGAAGAAAATATTAGTGTTCAGTGAGAAACCACAAGGTCTTCTCTGAATACTTTTTATTTTCTTCTCCGAGGCTATGGGAGAATTTCAGATTTCACTATCCATGTGGTCCTTTGTGTGGGTTTCTGTAAATGCACCAAATATTGAGTTCGATTCTATTAGAAGGCCATTTACGAACTTAACTTTATTTCTTGGCTTTGATTTTAGACCTTGTATGTTTGCAAATATGAATGATTTCCCATATTGCGTGTCACCTCTTGTGGGCTTTGGTAGTTCTCCCACCCTCTCCACCCATGTCCAGGGTATGTTGTTTTGGTAGTGATTCGTCCAGTTCTGGTAATAGTGCGGTTGTTTTGTGGTGTAGTACCTGTGTGCATGTTGATGGCTTGTATTCCAGTCTTGTGGGTATCTCCCTTCCCCTCTGTAGTCCTGTAGTGGTTCCATCTGACTGTTCCTCTCTTTTATATTTTCTACTCTGTTTCTGCATCCCCCTAAAAAAATTCCAGTAGTATTATATTGATCTTCCCGTCTAAAACGCTGTGTACCTCTTACGTGAAATTCCAGGCACTGGAGATTGTAACATTTTCTGGGGGGAGCCCATACGGTTCCCCGGAGGCATCCATGGCTGATATGGATACCTCAACTATTTTGCATCAGTCGATGTGGGTGGAGTTCTAGACCTACCGGGGACCACGAGCCAGAACCTGGCCCCCTCAGAGAGGCACGGGGAGCAATGGCCCATAGAAATGCACATGTGATTTGGAGCATTCTATATCTGCCAACGACCGGGACAGGCACCCAGAAAGGTAAGCGCCACAAAACAAACCCCTATTCTGGTTAAACAACAAAAATCGACAAACGAGTGGACAGAACTCCCCCAGGAAAACGAACTAACAAGCATGACGTCAAGTGAGCCGCATGTCTGCGCAGCTCCCCCCTCCCCGGGAGGGGAAAGGGGGAGCCCCAGACCCCCGCGCCGGCGATCCCCGCCCCAGTTCTGAGGCTGAATATCAAAACCGTGAAAAAACCCCGCCGACCGGAGGGCGGGAGGGTGCCGGGGAGCCTCCGGGACTCACCCAGAAAATGGCGTTTCATTACATTCAACGCTGGTTTTCTGGGGGGAGCCCCTACGGCTCCCCGGAGCTACCTCACCAAAGACTACCTAAAAACAAGGGGACATACCCGGGAGGCGGTCGGAGAAACACTCCACAACACGAAGTCGAGACAACAACCCAAGGTAAAGCATTCGCCAGAAAAAGGGAGAACGGCCACAGACGAAGAAAACTTAAGATCACGACAATAGGAGCCAAAAACCCCTGCGCCTGAGTAGAGCAAGAAGCTCTGCCACACGGCCCCCAGAGGAGAATGCCAACACAAAAAGAAAACCGAGGCAAAGCAAACCTGACCCCAAGGAGCCACAACCACCAAGGAGAAGAAAAACAGGAGAGCACCCTGTCCAAAGACCAGGACGACACAGGCAGTGCATAAGCAGGCCAGAGGTGTAACAATGCACGATACAACCTGCGAAACGGCGCAGAAGGAATATCGATACCGAAAGCTAGCAGCAGAAACCAAGGTGCCAGACCCAGGAACGGCCCCAAGCGCCACTACATCCTCCGCAAGCCAATCCTATGACAGCCTCAGGAGGGAAAAGAAAACGCTGGACCAAAACGAGAATGCCACAAGTGTGCAAGACCACCCCCACAAGTGCAGCTGACAGGGAAGGAACTCACATAAGGAGCCGCCCCGCACCAACATCCCGCAGAAGGGCAGGAGCGAAAAGACTCATTAGGAGCAAAATCGCTCCCAGGAAAACTAGGAGCGCCGAGACAGTGTGAAGAGAAGAGGTATTCACAAAAGAACAAAAAGGCCAACACCCAGAAGTTGCTGGGAAGAGGACCCACAAGCCCTAGAAAGGACCGGAGGGAAGCTCAACCGAATGACGACAGACGCACCAGAAAACGGGAAGGAGCAAAACAGTCCCGAACCCTCGAGAACAAAAAAGCAAACACAAAGGACGAAGGCCCCAAAACCCCGTCACACCCGAGACCAAGTCATGCAGAAACCCCAAGAGGAGGGGGACATGATGGAAGAAGGCCCGTCCCGGAAAAAGGGGCGAAGATCGTAGAAAAGCACCCACCGCAGGACGGAAACAACGGGTACAACGGACAAGGAAACCAAGCCCAGGGAGGGGCCGACGCCCACAAAGCATGTGCGGAGAGGGGGAACGGAAAACCCCACACCACAAAACTGCAAGTCCCCCCCTCCCAGAGGGTTAGAAACACCCCGGCGGGGACCAACGGGGCCTGAGGTCTCTCACGTGAGCCCCACCCCAGCCCCGGGAACCCACTCTGCAGGCCCCGGGGCCGAGCTGTCCCCTCAAAGCCCCAGCGTCAAGAAAACCCCGGGGCAGCCGGGAAAAACACGAAGGAAGGGAGCCCACTAGGCTCAGGAACTTGAACCGAAACCGGAGGATAGGCGAGGGGCGAGACGAAGACCCCAAGTTCATCCCCAGCCAGCACAATGAGGCGAGGACAAGACAGTGACACCAAAGAACATGGAAAAACCAGGCCCGGCACGGCAAGACCGGCAAGGAAGGAGAGCTCCAGAGAGAGCAGGGAAGGGCCGAACATAACGCAACAACAAACCCCGACAGGCAGCTGCAGTACCAAAACCGCAGCAAAACGTCACCACACTCCCCGAGGAAGCGACAGAGAAGATAGATAAATCGTACACGAGTGGCACACAAGGGGACATAGGCGGAAACCGAGCACCCAACTGAGCCACAGGGACGGTAGAAGAAACGTGTGCAATGTAACAGGCAATCAAAGGAACACATTAGGCAGCCCAACATGGGCTGACCCCATACACAGCCCCAAGAGCAGAGATGAAAGTGCCCAAGAAGCACAGAATCCGCCCGACAGGCAAACGACAGGGGAGAGGCGAAAACAAAGCCAGAACCCAACCTGCAAACACAAGGAGGCGAACACAAAACCTCCGACACAGGAAAACTTACTACCAAACAGGCACCCCCACCGTTGCACTGCGGAACAAGGTGGAGGCGGGGCCCCGAACTCAAGCAAGGTTAGACAAGCATAAGAGAGGGGCAGGAGTAGTACAGGCAAGAACCGCCTCGGAAGGGACAAGAGGCCACCTGCAGACACCCGTGAACCGAGGAAGGAATCAGGTGGAGAGAACAAGAGCTGCCCAGTATGGGCTAATAGCTCTGCAGTAGGCACCTCGGGTGATACGGTCCACGTTCTCAAGTACGTATGTACACCCATTCCTACTCCCAAAAACAAAAACAGCGTCAGGACGAAGGAGACGCCAAAACCGCACCAACTCACCTGCAGAACATATGCCCTGAAGGGCCATGACGCAAGCGTTCGAGTTCGTATCCACTGGAGGCAGCCAGTGCGCCAATGCTGTAGAGGAGGAGGGAAGCAGCGAAAGAGGCTCCCCACCCTAGAACGCAGGGAAAAACCTCATGAATTCCACACAGCGGCACCCCAGAACACCCCCAAAGCAACGGGGCACGGATTGGAATAAGAAAAGAGCGAGAGGCGAAGCCCCCCGAGAGAATTAGAGCAGAACACGTGTGCACACTGCCCGGAACCAAAACAAACTCCCCCGGCGCATGCGCAGGACGCGAAAGAAAGTAGCCCAACCAGGCGCGAAGTAGCCCAACCAGGCGCGAAGTAGCCCAACCAGGCGCGAAGTAGCCCAACCAGGCGAGAAGTAGCCCAACAAGGCGAGAAGTAGCCCAAACGGCCACAAAGGAGCCCAAACGGCCACAAAGGAGCCCAAACGGCCACAAAGGAGCCCAAACGGCCACAAAGGAGCCCAAACGGCCACAAAGGAGCCCAAATGGCCACAAAGGAGCCCAAACGGCCACAAAGGAGCCCAAACGGCGACAAGGAGCCCAAACGGCGACAAGGAGCCCAAACGGCGACAAGGAACCCAAACGGCGACAAGGAGCCCAAACGGCTACAAGGAGCCCAACCTGTCCAGAACAGAAGGAACCAGTATGGAAGCAAACTCCGGGACACGCAGGAGGAAGCCGCAAAGGCCAACCGCACCGCAGGCGAAGAGATGCGGTTAGCCGAAAACCTCCTGAAGACGGAACCGAAGAAACCACAGGGACACGGAACCGAACCCGGGGAGGAGCAGAACCCAAGCCCAAATTGTATGCAGAGGGGGGAAAGAAAACCCCACTCCTTGTAACAGTAAGCCCCGCTCAGAAGGACGGAAATCCAGGCGGGGCGCAATGGAGCCCAAGGCCCCCAAGGCCGCTCCTCCCCAAACCCAAGAGCCTCTGCACCAGGCCCCGGGGCCGACTCGACCTCCAAAGCCCCGGCCTCACAAGAAAAAGCCGGGGCAGCCGAGAGAGCTGAAAGAGAAGGGGGCCCACTGGTCAAAACCCCGGAGCATCGGCCGGAGGAACAGACTCGAATGCCTCCGCAGCTACCCCGGTCGGGGCAACCCCCGAAACTGCCCAAATCTCAGAACCTCTAACCCCGCCCCGACCCTGAAGCCTGCAGATGCGTAGGGGCCGGAAGCAGGAGGGGGAAAAACAAGGGCGTGGAAGGAACCAAGGCCGAAGCGACCAAAACCACCCAAGTCTGGGTCCCTACACAAGCGGGGCAGCATCGGGGCGTCCGGGGAAGTGACAAACCAGAGCGCGTCACAACATCCTACCCTGCAACGCGCGAGCTGCCTGCACCCTCGGGAATTCATCAGCAGACTGGGTGAATGGAGTCACGAACAAGCAACAAAGCTCGCAGGACTCAAGGGTCGAATGTGTCACCGACCCAACAGGTAGCATGACGGAGGCAAAAACAAGGAGAGTCACCCTGAGACAAAGGGACAGAGCAACCCTCAACTCGCCCAAAGCGAGAGGGGACGCAAGGGTCTCCACTATCGGACCCGAGAGCCCCCGGGGGGTTTCCCAGGGCCCCTAGACAGGGTCTGCTAAGGGTTATCCCAGGCAGGGTACTGCTAACCGGCGCCCCAAACTACCAAGCAAACTGCTAAAGCTGAACCCACGGGACGTGTCCACTCGCGAGGGCAAAGCAGGGGGTGCCACCACACAAATGAACCTAATATAAGGGGGGGGGGACACAAGGAAGACCTCCCTACCAGGCAAAAACAAAAATAAAAGAAAACCACACAAGTGGACAACGTACCCAGAGGGAACAGAGCCGGCGGCTGGCATAGGTGAAAACTAGCTACGCAGTACCCTGCGCCCCACCAGTGCGATAAGTACCACTTACCCCAAGGTAAACATGGGAGTGAAACCTCCAAACCCTCGGGGCGGCCAAACGCCAAGCAGCGAAAAGCCAACAGAGGTAGACCCAAAGTGACTTGTGGAAGGCAACCCCAAGCCCCAAGGGCGGTACTTACAGGGCACTCAGGGAAGGTGACCCTAAGCACATGCAGCCCTAGTACCTGAGAATACTACTCCCAGCTCACACGACCACCGTAAGAGCAGCACTGCAAACAAGTCACAGCACTGAGACAAGACTGGAGCTGGAGCCACACGACCGTGCATGATCCCATCAGCCGAGGAACTGGGGCGGGGATCGCCGGCGCGGGGGTCTGGGGCTCCCCCTTTCCCCTCCCGGGGAGGGGGGAGCTGCGCAGACATGCGGCTCGCTTGACGTCATGCTTGTTAGTTCGTTTTCCTGGGGGAATTCTGTCCACTCGTTTGTCGATTTTTGTTGTTTAACCAGAATAGGGGTTTGTTTTGTGGCGCTTACCTTTCTGGGTGCCTGTCCCGGTCGTTGGCAGATATAGAATGCTCCAAATCACATGTGCATTTCTATGGGCCATTGCTCCCCGTGCCTCTCTGAGGGGGGGCCAGGTTCTGGCTCGTGGTCCCCGGTAGGTCTAGAACTCCACCCACATCGACTGAAGCAAAATAGTTAGGGTTTCCATATCAGCCATGGATAGCTCCGGGGAGCCTCCGGGACTCACCCAGAAAATGGCGTTTCATTACATTCAACGCTGGTTTTTGTCCCTAATTGAGAATTTACGTAGTTTAAGGTGTGAAAATTGTGAAACTCAATCTGGACCAACTGCTTTGTTCTTACCTAGCATTTTGCTCTGTTTGGGTATGAATGTTTGTGTGCCTTCATTGTATATTTTGCAAAATTTGCTATATATCTCATTATATACTCCACTACCTAGCAACAAGTCTATCTAATTATACTCATTAAGTATTTTTCAAAGTTCCCTATAGTGTCCTTTATTGAAATCGAGTTCATCAACCGTTTCAATGTACTTATTTTCTTCTATATTATATAGAAGAAATTTAAGTATAAATTAAGTAGAAATTTATAAATTATAAATTATAAAGTAGAAATTATATAATAAGTTATAATATATTATATTATATATCTACATATAAATTAAGTAGAAATTAAAGTATATTTAAATGTTAAATGTTTTTCTTCCATTTCAATGTTTCTGATTGCATTGTTAAATTGAATTTTCGAAGATTTAGATTTATTTTCATTTTTATTTAATTATTTTGTGTGATATTGCATTGCAATTGAGCTATGTTGTTTACCACACCGTTCATTTCGTGAGTATAAGTATAGATGCCACACTTGTGACAGGTAAAACTATGCCTTGTTTGAAAAGCAGCACCGTCTGTTGCATGTAAGAGCAACCCACGTTATACTATGTTACGATATAATTTCAATATTTCCGATTGCATTGATAATTTGAGCTTTCATAGATTTCAATTTATTTTAATTTTGATTTCATAATTTTGTGTGACATTGCATTGGAATTGAGCTGTGTTGTTTACCATATTGTTCATTTCATGAGTATAGTATATTTTTTTATTTTTTTCATTTCCTTTTTTTGTAGATGTTCTTATTTTTCAGTGATGGGCACATCAGATCATTTGATGTTCCCAATTTTCTGATGGGAACATCAGATCATTTGATGGTCCCAAATTTTCTGATGGGAGCATCAGACTATTTGGGAATGCATCGGATGAGGTAGTTTGGAATGGTGGAAGGACGAGAGGACGAGAGGGGGGATGGTTGGGAGGGGGGTAATGGTGGGGAGGACGAGAGGACTATGGAGTTGGGGATGTTGAGGGCAAGAGAATGGGGGAATGAAGAATGGTAGGTAGGACAAGGGGACAGGTGAATGGGAGATGGTGGGGAGGAAGAGAGGACTGGGGAGGGGGGAATGGTAGGGAAGACGAGGGGACGGGGGAGTGGGGATGGTGGGGAGGACGAGGGGATGGTGGAGTGGGTGATGGTGGGGAGGACAAGGGGATGGGGGAGGGGGGGAATGGTTGGAAGGACGAGGGGACAGGGGAGTGGAGAATGGTTGGGAAGACGAGAGAACTGGGGAACAGGGGAACACCTCAATAAAAAACAAAAATGTATTATCACTCTGTGGCTTCCTGTCCCTTGACAAAGTGAATTATAATTATATATATAAATTAATTCTTGTAAATTTCCAGAAGCCTGTATCAACACTCACACTGCTGCAACTGCAAGAGATGCCGAACAAAACCGGTGGAAACAGATACAAGGTAATGTTTGCCAATTTTCTGCAGTCTAATTCAATCTCTTTTAGTAATCTTTGTGAACATTTATGTTATGAATAAGGTAACATAAATTAACTGATTTTGACTTAATATATAGATATATATATTTTTCTCAGCACTAATAATGAAAGAAAGCCAAAATAAGTGGTGGCTACTATCTCCAACAATGGCCTGGAATAATGCAGGAGATAATATAGTTTTGTAAAAACTCTTGACTTATTTTTTCTATAATATAGAAAGGGTTTTTACTTAATAAATTAAATCTTATATAAAATAATTTATGTACCATGGAAATCAATTAGTAACAATTAATATTTCATTACAGGGTGGTGAGGCAAGAATACATGTGAATCACACTCCTGACTTCGACAACGCCCGCTGAAAAACAATGTTGGTAGTAAATCTTGTCCCAGCCCTGAAAAACCTAAATATTAATCTAGTGTTCAAAAATTATAATACAGTTAAGTCCATGTTAATTAAGAACTCTCCCTCGTCTGTAGCAGGTTGTGTGTATTCCATCCCTTGTAATGAGTGTGCATGTGTTTACATCAGCCAGACAGGTAAATCACTTTCCTCGCATTTAAAACAGCATTCATATGCAATTTGTACAGCCCAGCACTCCAGTGCATTGTATTTACATTTCAGTTTATGTGATCATTCTATCGACTTCACAGGGGCAAAATGTATTGTTAAAAGTAAGGGTTTCCTTGAACGAAATGTGATCGAGTCGGCTATGATCAAACATTGTAACAACAGCCTTAATGTGAGCCCTGGTATGTGCAAGTTAGATCCCTATTTAAGCCTCAATATAGCACATCAAAACAATATAGCATCCATTTAACCTGTATCGCACTTGGGGATATTAATTGGAGCTGTCTCGTATGGGCCAATAGGCCTTCTGTAGTTACCTTCATTCTTATATTTCCTTTCCTTCACTTATTCTTGGTGGTCAGGTGATCTGCCCTGGCGGATATAAAGGTCTAAACAGCAATGTTTCCTATCTTCATTCTACTTTGCTCCCCCTCCGTGGTGCCTCCTTGCCGTGATGAGGGGCTCACGTACTCCTCCCTGGGACCGGTGTGGGTTGCCTGTGCCCCCCTCTCCTGCCCCCTCTTTGGGTGGTGTACGTGCTGAAGGGCACCATGTAGGGGCCTTGTGAGCCATCGGACCACCCGCTGGAGGGGTCGCCTGTGGGAGGCCGCCCTGAGTGGATGGTTGGGTGCCCAGGCTGAGGCAATAGGGGCCTGGGGTCTTAGCACCAGTGTGGGAGAATGGACGAAGTAGAAGGACTTCCCTGTTGAAAAGGGGGAGCACCGCTGGGGACGACGCACCCTTCCTGCACTGGCCCGCGCTCGGCCTCCCTGGCTGCCCTGGTAGGTGGTATCCCTTGGTTCCAGGTCCCATTCTTTGGATATTGGTTTGCTGCATGGATGACGACTTGACTTCTCTTACCCAGGCTCATGGGGTGGGCGACCAGGCCCCTGAGTCGGACCGTCCTGGAAGATCGGGATCTGTAGCCCCCACTACAGGACCCGGTTTAGGCCCAGGCCGGACTCTTCCTCCCTGCTCCTCTCCCTCCTCTGTGGTTGGGTCGAGCCCCAAGCCTGCTGTGGTGACCGTCTCGTCTTCTTGCATGGCTCCATCTCTTCTTGTGACTACTGCAACTTTTGACCCGTCTCTCTCTCTAAAAGATTTCATCGCCGTCCCCGCCACGGCCACTCTCATATGCTTCCTTCCCATCCTAATTCGTTCCATGCTTTGTTTGGTCCTGCTACGTGGACTAAGTACTTTGACCTCCATCCTCTGGATTCAACTCCTCCTATCGATTTTTCCCTTCAAAGGCATCTTGCCGATTCCGTAGATGCCTCTGTCACCTTCAACCCCACCTCGTCTTGGTTCCCGTGTCGTTGCTGCTCCTTCTCAGGATGCGGCCACCCGTTTGGCCGCCTTATCCTGCCTTGGCGAGACCCCTGTTCGGGTCTCGAAGAACGCTCAGTTGAATGCCAGTGTTGGCACTGTTCTCCTCCCGCACCATGTTGCGACCAGTGTTAGGGATCTCAAGGACTGCCACGAGGATATCAAGCTTATCCTCGAGGCCCAGGGTCATTCTGTCCTCCAGGTGCATACGTTTACTCGTCCCCCTCGTGGTCATCGCCGTCTGCCCCTTCGGGTTGTGAAGGTTACCTTTGATGGTAGGACCCTTCCGCCCTCTGTCATTCTTGCTGGTGCCAGATGCTCCGTTCAGGAGTATATTCCATCTCCTCGGCTATGCAGTAAGGGCTGGAGGTTTGGGCATGGTGCCCTCAAATGCTCTAATCCTGTCTCTCTCTGTCCCTTGTGTGGAGGCGAGGGTCACTCTTAGGTGGAGTCCACTTCTCCCCGGGCCCGCTGCTTCAATTGCAGTGAGGCCCACCCTACCTTCTCCCGTACGTGTATTCGTTTCAAACTTGAGGCGACTGTCCTCAACTTGAAGCACCGGGACCGTTTGTCTTTTCCTTGGCTTGGCGCCAAGTTCATCGTCTCCCCTCTTTCGCTGGTGTCTCCTATGCTCGCGTGGTGCGCTCTTCCTCTCCTCGTCCTTCCCGCCTTCCTCAGTCTCACAACCGTTTCCAAGCCTTAGACCCGGACACGCCCACCACCACCTCCCCTGTATCCCTTCATTCTGTCCCGGAGGGTCCCCCTCCTGGTTCTCTGTCTAAGGCTCCCCTTCTTTCTACCTAGTCTGTCACGTCTGCTGTGTCTTCTTTCTCCTCTCCCTCTGGTCTTCCTTCCCGTCATTCTCCTCCGTCTCTTGGCTCTCTACACCGCCTGACTGTGCGGGCCAATGTCCATCACTCTTCTGGTGGCCGTGTTGTTCACTCTCGCTCTTCTTCTCCTATTGAGACACTGGAGTCTGTTGCCCAGTACGTTGCTGCTGGGACGCCTGTCTCTTTGAGTCAGAAGTGGAAACCTGGCTCCTTCCCGGTCGGTAAGAAGGCTTCGCTTTCTTCATCACGCCCTATCTCTGATTCTATTGTTCCTTCCCCTCCCGCTTCGGTGGTGCAGCCCCCTGTTCCTACTGTGGGGGTTTCTTTAGCTCCCGGTTCCATCTCGGTTACTGCCCTCGCTGAGGTGCGCTTCCCTCTTTCTGCCCCTACTCCTCCTCCTCTTCCTTCTCCTCCAGACCCTGCTCGTCCACCTCTGGTCTGTCATCCCGCTTCTTTCCTTCCTTCTTTACTCAGTTTACCCATGCCCCCTAACCCTGACTTCGCTGACTCTGATCCTGACCCTGTGCTTTTTAAGCGTTCTGTGTTCCTTCTTCACCTTTGTTTCTTCTTGTGCTCTCTGTTGCTCTCCTCTCTCTCTCTTTGCCGGTGTCTATTCTTCAATGTAACATCCGAGGATTTTACGCCAATTTCCTTGACCTCCACCTTCTCATTTCACAGTTTTCGCCCCTTGTCTGTCTCCAGGAGTCGATGCTTGGTGCTCGTCCTCGTCGCTTCCATGGCTATTCTTTTCTCCCCCCCCCCCCAGCAACAGCTGGGGTCCATAATTCTTCTGCTCTCTTGATTTGCTCCGATGTTCCCTTTGTCCCCTTACTTTTTTCCTCGAAACTCCACTGTTCTGCTACCCATGTCCTTGTGCGTAGATGGTACATGGTTTGTTCCATTTATCTCCCCCCACTGTCCCACTTTCTCTTCCCGATCTTAAACACCTTTTAGACTCCTTGCCGGAGCCTGTGCTCCTGCTGGGTGATTTCAATTGTCGTCATGCCCTTTGGGGTGATGTGTTGACAAACACCCGGGGTCGCCTCCTTGAACCTTTCATCCTCTCTTCTTCCCTGTCCCTTCTTAATTCTGATGAGCCCACTCATATGAACTCTCGAACTCGCTCTCTTTCTTGTCTCGAACTTTCTCTGTACTCGTCATCCCTTTCCTTAGATTTCGAGTGGCGGGTTCTTGATGACCTCCATGGCAGTGACCATTTTCCCATCCTTGTTACTTTTTTCTCTTTTCGCCCTCCTCTCTCCTTCCCTAGGTGGCGGTTTGCCGAGGCTGACTGGCGCCTCTTTACTCTCCGTGCTACTATTTCCGACCTCTCCGTTCTGCCTCTCCCTCGCGCCCTCCTTTTTCATGACACTGTCTTTGACGCTGCCCTCCACTCTATTCCTCGCTCTTTCTCTCAGGGAACGTGGAAGTGCGTTCCCTGGTGGAATGGGAACTCTGCTCGGGCTGTCCGCTGTAGGCGTGCAGCCTGGAATAGACATCGCCGCCAGCAGACAGTTGAGTCTTTTCTTTTTTCTCGGAAGGCGAGTGAGGTGGTTCGTAGGACCATCCGTGTGGCTAAACGTGCTTGCTGGGGGTCTTATGTCTCCACTGTTACGTCCGAAACTCTTCTCCCACTGGTCTGGAAGTGTATCTGCAATATTGCGGGTAAGTTCGTTCCCGATGTCTCACCGGTCCTTTGCCTCCATGATGCTCTTGTGGCGAACTCGTTGCAGGTTGCGACCAAACTGGGTTCCCATTTTTCATCTGTTAGTTCTGGTTCTCATCTTCCCCAATCATTCCTTCTTCGTAAGCCTGTTCTTGAATCTCATCCTTTAAATTTCTGTACATATCTTCACCTTGCCTATAATGATCCCTTCTCTCTCTCTCTCTCTGAGCTTCAGTCTGCCCTAGCCCTTTGCACTTCTACGGCAGCGGGCTCCGATGGCATTCATTATGAAATGCTTCGCCAAAGGCCTCCGTGCACGTCTCACTATTTACTGAGTCTGTACAATCGGGTCTGGGGAGTAGTCGTCAGTCCCTGAAGACTGGCTCGATGCTGTTGTTCTCCGTGTTCGGAAACCAGGGTCTCTCGGGTCATCCCCCAAGGACTTCCGCCCTATTGCCCTCACGAGTTGTTCCTGCAAGCTCTTTGAATGTATGGTTAACGTTCGTTTGATGTGGTTCTTAGAACACTGTCGCCACCTCTCCCCTTCTCAATTTGGTTTTCGCAAATGCTGCAGCACAACGGATGTCTTGGTGAACTTGGAGGTTTATATTCGTACTACTTTTGCTGCGAAGACCTCCGTTGTTGCCGTCCTTTTTGACCTGGAAAAGGCTTACGACACCACCTGGCGGTATCATATTCTGTCTCAACTTCATTCTTTTGGCCTCCATGGGAATCTCCCTCTCTTCGTCCAGAGCTTCCTCTCTCGTCGTTCCTTTCATGTGCGGCTTGGTACCACTCTCTCTGCCCCTTTTCGGCTGTATGAGGGTGTACCCCAGGGTAGTGTTCTGAGCACTACTCTTTTTCTAGTTGCCCTCAACGGTCTTCTTTCCTCTCTTCCTTCTGGCGTCTTCTCTGCTCTCTATGTTGATGATTTTACCCTTTGCTGTAGGGGTGATGATTCGCCTCTCCTTCAACGGTGGCTTCAACTTGTGATTGATGCCGTGTCGTCTTGGGCCACCGATCATGGCTTCAAGTTCTCTACATCTAAGACTTGTGCTATGACTTACTCGGAAACATGTTGTTCTTCGCCCCTCTTTGTCGCTTTATGGTCATCCCCTTGTGTATAGGGATTCCGCTAAGCTTTTGGGGTTAGTCTTTGACACTCGTTTGTCTTGGTCAGCCCATATCTCTTACCTTCAAGTTGAATGCTCTAAGGCCCTTAACCTACTTAAGGTTTTGTCCCATACTTCTTGGGGAGTGAATAGGCACACGCTCCTCTATTTGCAGTCCTCTCTCCTCCTGTCTAAACTCGATTTTGGTTACCCTGCATATTCTTCTGCTTCTCCTTCTACTCTTTTCCATCTTAATGCTTTGCACCATACTGGGTTGCGTCTCAGCTCTGGTGCCTTTCGTTCGACTCCCGCCCTCAGTTTGTATGTTGACACTGGTTTTCTCTCTCTTCAGGACCGCCGTGATCGCTACTGTCTTCGCTATCTTGCGCGGTCCTTACAACATCCTTCCTCTCACCTCTGTCATGCTTTAACTTTTCCTCCTCCTGTAGCACCGGTTCTTCTTCATCGTCTCCCTCTTTCTGTCCGGTTATCTCGCTTACAGGATTCTCTTTCTGTTCATGTTTCTAGTGTTTCTCCTCATATTGTTCCTTCCTTGCTTCCGTGGAGAGTCCCCCTTCCCAAGTTTTGTATGTCCTTGACTTGCATTACTAAAGCCTTTACCCCTCCTACGATTCTGAAAAGCTTCTTCCTTAAGCACTTTTCTTCACACTCCCACTTTATTTCCATCTTCACCGATGGGTATAAGTCTGCAGACAGTGTGGGCTACTCTGTGGTTTTTCCCTGACCGTACTTATATGTGTCGCCTCCCTTCGGAGGCTAGTGTTTTTACAGCAGAACTTTATGCTATTCTCTATGCTCTCCGTCTCTTGCTTTCTCATTATCATTCCTCTTTTGTGGTTGTAGCTGACTCTCGTAGTGCCCTCATGGATTTTGGGTCCTTTAATCCTGTCCATCCGGTGGTCATCGAGATTCAACATTGGCTGTTTCTTATTTCTAGTACATTTAAATCTGTAGAGTTTTGCTGGGTTCCCAGCCATATTGGTGTTTCTTTCAATGAGCGTGCGGATGCTACCCCTAAGGAAGCTATCCATTCTTTTCCCATCTTTGTAAAGATATTCCTTAGTCCGACTTTTATCCTGTTATTCATTCCTCCGTCCTTGCCCGTTGGCAGGGTTGTTGGTCCTCTGTAGTTAGTAACAAGCTGCCTACTCTCAAACGTAGTGTGTCCCCGTGGCCTTCCTCCTACCACGGTAACCGGCAGTGGGAAACTGCTTTGGCTCGGCTACGGGTTGGCCATACTCGCTTAACCCATGGTCACTTAATGGAGCGCCTCCCTGCTCCTTATTGTCCAAATTGCGTTGTCCCTCTTACAGTTGTGCATATCCTTGTTGAATATCCTTTCTTCCAGGACGAGCGTGTGTCTTGCTTTCCGACCGTCCCTCGCGGTCACTTGTCCCTCGATAGAATTCTAGGTGAATCAGATACTTTTGACATACAGGCAGTTAAATAGCCTGTATTTATCTACCCTATCAGTTCCCTTCAGAATCTTGAATGTGGTGATCATGTCCCCCCTAACTCTTCTGTCTTCCAGCGAAGTGAGGTTTAATTCCCGAAGTCTCTCCTCGTAGCTCATACAGATCATTTACATATATCAGAAACAAGATAGGACCGAGTACAGAGCCCTGTGGGACTCCAATGGTGACTTCATGCCAATCGGAGGTCTCACCCCTCACCGTAACTCTCTGCTTCCTATTGCTTAGGTACTCCCTTATCCACTGGAGCACCTTACCAGCTACACCTGCCTGTCTCCTCCAGCTTATGTACCAGCCTCTTATGGGGTACTGTGTCAAAGGCTTTCTGACAATCCAAGAAAATGCAGTCTGCCCAGCCCTCTCCTTCTTGCTTAATCTGTGTCACCTGGTCATAGAATTCTATTAAGCCAGTCAGGCAAGATTTACCCTCCCTGAACCCATGTTGGCGATTTGTCACGATGTCCCTTCTCTCCAGATGTGTTACCAGTTTTTTTCTCACGATCTTCTCCATCCCCTTGCATGGTATACAAGTCAAGGACACTGGCCTGTAGTTCAGTGCCTCTTGCCTGTCGCCCTTTTTGTATATTGGGACCACATTCGCCGTCTTCCATATTTCTGGTAGGTCTCCTGTCTCCAGTGACTTATTATACACTATTGAGAGTGGCAATCAAAGTGCCTCTGCACATTCTTTCAGTACCCATGACGAAATCTCGTCTGGACCAACAGCCTTTCTAACATACAGATCCAGCAGGTGTCTCTTGACCTCCTCTCTCGTAATTTCGAACTCTTCCAAGGCCCCTGGTTTACCTCCCTTTCTCCTAGCACAGTGATCTCACCTTGTTCTATTGTGAAGACCTCCTGGAACCTCTTGTTGAGTTCTTCACACACCTCTTTGTCATTCTCTGTATACCTGTCCTCGCCTGTTCTAAGTTTCAATACTTGTTCTTTCACTGTTGTTTTCCTTCTGATTTGACTGTGGAGTAGCACAGTTCGGTCTTGGCTTTGTTTGCTATATCATTTTCATAACTTTTCTCTGTTTCTCCTCTCACCCTGATGTACTCATTACTGGTTCTCTGGTATCTCTCTCTACTTTCTGGTGTTCTGTTATTCCGGAAGTTCCTCCACGCCCTTTTGTTCAGTTTCTTCGCTTCCATACATGCCCTATTTTACCATGGATTCTTCTGTTGCTTCTCGGATTTTTCCCTTTGGGCCGGGATGAACCTGTTTACTGCCTCCTGACACTTTTGGGAAACATAGTTCATCATACTCTGTACAGACTTGTCTCTGAGGTCTGTGTCCCAAGGTATTTCCCTTAGGAAACTTCTCATCTGTTCATAATTCCCATTTCGGTATGCCAATCTTTTTTATTCATATTTCTTTTTTTGGGGAGATAATTCCTAGCTCTACCAGGTACTCAAAGCTCTGTGTGTGAGAGTGAGTGTCTTCTCCAGGGCACAGGCCTGGGCAGTAATTATGGAGGATCAGCTGTTGCCCATGCAGCTGATCCACCCTCTCCACGCCACCGATGTGATCCAAGGGAAGGGCAGTCGCCGAAACGCTTGGCACCAGTGTCGTCGCAGGAGTTGCCAGAATGTAGCTGTAAACAGCTGCAAACTGCCTTAGGGACTCCGACTCCGGATTTTTCCTCAGGGCTGACTCCCGAAGTCTTTCCCATGAGTGGGTTTAGCCGCAAGACAGCAGAGGTTTGAATTCGGGGTTTTCCTTCTCCTAGATGAGCTGCCTTTCCAGGCTAACGAGTCCCATCTGCCCGAAGCAACTGGTTTTAAGGCACCAAAGACCCGCCTTCGCCACTTCTCCTGTTGGTAGAAGCAGTTCCGCCAGGCCTAGAGGCTAAGCCACACGTGCAGGCCAGGAGCTGGACTTGGTTGTCAGAGGCTACTTGAGACGCATGCCATCAGGGGCACTTTACAGTCTGTGGGAGCATATCTCTACAACCCTTCCTCCCGGCTATAACAACCCTTGGAACCATATATGTGTATATATATATATATATATATATATATATATATATATATATATATATATATATATATATATATATATATATATATATATATATATGTAAACTGTAGCATTGTAATAAAATCAAATAAAAAAAATAATAATAGGGGTGGTAGGAGTACTTTATACTGAATACTTTAATAGATTAAAGTATTCAGTGAGAATCCACAAGGTCTTCTCTGAACACTATTTATTTTCTTCTTCGAGGATGTGGGTCCCTTTAAGTAAACCAGTGGTGGTACCCCTAAATATATATATATATATATATATATATATATATATATATATATATATATATATATATATATATATATATATATATATATATATATATATATATATATATATATATACATATATTATTAAATATGACCGAAAAAGTAAGATTAATAATTCTAACACGAATTTTCTCGATCTTTCGTACGTTTCTTTTCACTGTTGGTGGTAATTCAAAAATCAATTCTCCAAAATTCATTTTTATTTTTAGTCTGACGCGACACTTGAGCGCGTTTCGTAAAACTTATTACATTTTCAACGACTTTAGTTTACACATACACAACTGAATAGAACTTACACATCTTCGATTTGTTTATATCTACATTTGAGTGAGGTGGATGGGGTGAGGTGGTATTAATAGGGCATTAAATTCCTAAACACAAGACAGAACACGAAACAATGGGTATTGAATGGAAGTGATTGTAGAAAGTCTATTGTTCCATATTTCTTGATGATTCTTTATTGGAACGTAGTCTTGAGGTGGGTAGAATATAGTTGTGCATTAATTGGCTGTTGATTGCTGGTGTTGACTTTTTGATGTGTAGTGCCTCGCAGACGTCAAGCCGCCTGCTATCACTGTATCTATCGATGATTTCTGTGTTGTTTACTAGGATTTCTTTGGCGATGGTTTGGTTGTGGGAAGAGATTATATGTTCCTTAATGGAGTCCTGTTGCTTATGCATCGTTAAACGCCTAGAAAGAGATGTTGTTGTCTTGCCTATATACTGGGTTTTTTGGAGCTTACAGTCCCCAAGAGGGCATTTGAAGGCATAGACGACGTTGGTCTCTTTTAAAGCGTTCTGCTTTGTGTCTGGAGAGTTTCTCATGAGTAGGCTGGCCGTTTTTCTGGTTTTATAGTAAATCGTCAGTTGTATCCTCTGATTTTTGTCTGTAGGGATAACGTTTCTATTAACAATATCTTTCAGGACCCTTTCCTCCATTTTATGAGCTGTGGAAAAGAAGTTCCTGTAAAATAGTCTAATAGGAGGTATAGGTGTTGTGTTAGTTGTCTCTTCAGAGGTTGCATGGCGTTTCATTTTCCTTCTTATGATGTCTTCGACGAAACCATTGGAGAAGCCGTTGTTGACTAGGACCTGCCTTACCCTACAGAGTTCTTCGTCGACTTGCTTCCATTCTGAGCTGTGGCTGAGAGCACGGTCGACATAGGCGTTAACAACACTCCTCTTGTACCTGTCTGGGCAGTCGCTGTTGGCATTTTGGCACATTCCTATGTTCGTTTCCTTAGTGTAGACTGCAGTGTGGAAACCTCCGCTCTTTTCCATGACTGTTACATCTAGAAAGGGCAGCTTCCCATCCTTTTCCATCTCGTAAGTGAAACGCAGCACGGAACTCTGCTCAAATGCCTCCTTCAGCTCCTGCAGATGTCTGACATCAGGTACCTGTGTAAAAATGTTGTCAACATACTTGCAGTATATGGCCGGTTTCAAGTTCATGTCGACTAAGACTTTTTGCTCGATGGTACCCATGTAGAAGTTTGCAAACAGGACACCTAGGGGAGAACCCATGGCTACCCCATCTACTTGCTTATACATGTGCCCATCTGGGCTCAAGAAGGGTGCCTCTTTAGTACAAGCTTGGAGTAGTTTCCTTAGAATATTTTCTGGTATGTCAAGAGGAGTACAGGCCGGATCACGATACACTCTGTCGGCTATCATCCCGATTGTCTCGTCCACAGGTACGTTGGTAAACAGTGATTCTACGTCCAACGAGGCTCTAATACCTGTGGCCCGTGTGCCCCGCAGTAAGTCAACAAATTCCTTTTTAGACTTCAGGCTGAAAGCGCAAGGGACATAAGGAGTCAGCAGGCCGTTGAGTCGCTTTGCCAGTCTGTACGTGGGTGTGGGTATCTGGCTAATGATTGGTCGAAGTGGGTTTCCAGGCTTGTGTGTCTTGACATTTCCATATGCATATCCAGGTTTATATTCCCCAATAATCTTTGGCAGGTGGAGTCCGGATTTCTTGGCGTTCACAGTTTCGATCAGTTTGTTGACCTTTGCTTTCAATTCGGCTGTAGTGTCCTTCGTTACCCTTTGGAATTTAGTTTGGTCAGAGAGTATGAGGTTCATTTTCGCCAGATATTTGTCTTTTTTAAGAATGACGTATATTGGCGACTTGTCACCTCTCCTGACAACTATCTCCTTGTTCTCACGAAGGCTTTTAGCTGCCACTTTGAGCTCGGGGGACAGTATGGTGCTTCTGTAGTTGCCTCGATTCTTTCCTCCTTCCTCAATAAGTTCTGCTTGTAAGGTATCTTTGGTAGTGACCTTCTTTTGTGTCTCGAGGTCGAATATGTCGTCCAACAGAATTTCTAACTCCACTTTCCGGGCCATCTCACTCGGTCTGGACATAACGTGACAGTTTATACCCAGATTTAGGAGAGTGACTTGGTCCTCAGTGAGGTTAATTCCTGCCAGGTTCAGGAAGCCATCTCTTGGTCGTGGAATTGTCATAGGTCCTCCATATAACGTTGTTAGTTTCTTGATAATCCTTGTTTCAGTGCTGAGGTGATGTCGGTCTGTGAGGATGTCGAGGTGTTGTTCAATGCGGGTACGGAGACTTTCGTCGATGTTGCTATTTCTCCATTCGTTTGTAGCATGAAGTAGTTGCGTTTTGTTGTCTTTGATTTCATTTTCTGCCTTGTATATCAGATCCTGGCGATATTTTATCGTGAAAGCTTGATTCCTTGCTGCTGGGTCGTGCGTTTTAATATTAGTATATTTTGGTAGCAGTCTTTCCTGTAGACATATATTATTAAATATGACCGAAAAAGTAAGATTAATAATTCTAACACGAATTTTCTCGATCTTTCGTACGATTCTTTTCACTGTTGGTGGTAATTCAAAAATCAATTCTCCAAAATTCATTTTTAGTTCTAGTCTAGACTAGAAATTTGCCTAATAAGCCAAGTTTTCATGAATTAATTGTTTTCGACTACCTAACCTGGTCCGCATATATCACTGGGCCACCAGTGATATATGCGGACTGGGAAAAGTCAACATTGGATAACGACCAAAACTCAGGAACAGATAGTTTGGAGAACCGCAGCAGTAGCGTGGAGGAGGAGACTATTGTGGTACAAAATAACAGCAATATTGCAGAGCCAGATAATATAAACGATGAGAGCAACAGTGAAACAGAGTGCATAGATGAAGGAATTGGGACGAAAAACGGAGATGGCTCCAATAAAGAGGTAGACAAGACAGTCACAGATATAAATACCTTGATAAACGCAAAACCGGAACACATTTGCAAATTCTACGCTAAAGGAATATGCAAATATGGAAAATTAGGAGCAAAATGCCATTTTCTGCATCCTCGAAAATGCAGGAACATGTTGGAGAGGGGTACATGCCGTTTTGGAACAGGGTGTAGATACTTCCACCCTAAATTATGTCAATTTTCAATTAGGGACAAAAAATGCTACAATCTTCAGTGTCCGGAATTCCATGTGAGAGGTACAGAGCGTTATAGACGGGAAGATCAATATGACACTACTGGAAATTTTTTACAGGAAGGCAGAAACAGAGTAGTAAATATAAGAGAGAGGAACAGTCAGATGGAACCACTACAGGATTACAGAGGGGAACGGAGATACCCACAAGACTGGAATTCAAATTACCAACAAGCACACATGTACTACACCAGACAACACCCGTCCTACTACCAAAACTGGACGAATCACTTCCAAAACGACACACCCTAGACGCAAACACAGTGGCCTCCTTACCAGAGCCTCAGATATTAACACCAAGTAAGGCTTCCAGCACTTCCACTAACACGATAACATCATTTATATTTGCCAACATCCAGGGTATAAAAACACGCAAAACCAACAAAGTTCAATTTATAGATGGTCTCCTTCATGAGGCAAATGCAGTGTTTGCAGCCCTAACAGAAACCCATACAAAGGACTACCATGATTGTGAAATATGGATCTCAGAGTACAATGTTTTCAGATGTGATAGGAAACACCGGCTTCAGGGTGGGGTCAGCCTCTACATCAAAGACACACTCATCTGTACTGAGCTGCTAAACACCTCAAATGATATGGTGGAAGTGCTGATAATCAAAATAGAGATTTTAAATGTAGTTATTGTCCTTGTATATAAGTCACCGGAGGCAAACCCTCAGCAGTTTAAAGACCAACTAATGGAAATAGAACACTGCTTGGAAAACCTCACAAATCCAGCTCCGAACATCATCCTGCTTGGGGACTTCAACCTACGGTACCTGAAATGGAAGCACCTGGCTAATACAGTAATATCAGAAAGAATACTAGGAAGTAGCCTAAATGAACAGGCACATGCAAATGACCTGCTACGGATGTGCGACAGGTTTGCCTTAATCCAGCAAATAGTAGAAGCAACTAGGAAGGAGAACACGCTGGACCTCATTTTCACTAATAATGATGAATTGATCAGGAACATAATGATTATAAATACCTGTTACTCAGATCACAACTTAATTGAAGTTATGACAACCATGGGGAGTAGACCTTCAAAACCAGTCCAGATTCCCGGTGGAGGAGATTGCTGCAAATTCAACTTCAATAATAAACAGATAAACTGGGAGCAAATAAACCAGGACTTCACAGAAATAAACTGGGAAGAACAGCTAGAAAATGCAAACCTGAACCAGTGCCTGGAAAAAATAAGCTTAGTAGCACTAGAAATATGTTCAAACCGCATACCTCTAAGAAAAAAGAGGAAGAGATGCAGATTGGAACGGGAACGTCGTTCCCTATATAGGCGAAGAAAACGAATCGCGGAACAACTTGAGAGTCGCACCCTATCTCAAGAACGGCGAAGAAGGTTAGGTAGAGAAATAGAAACAATTGAACGGAAGCTACAAGAATCATACAAAACCCAGGAGAGGCAAAGAGAGCAAAAGGCCATCAGTGAAATAGAAAGAAATCCGAAATATTTTTTCTCCTATGCAAAATCAAGATCAAAAACCACATCTAGTATCGGGCCCCTGCGAAAGGGAGATGGAACTTTCACCGATGATAACAAAGAAATGAGCGAGCTACTGAGGACGCAGTACGACTCTGTTTTCAGCGAGCCATTAAACACACTAAAGATTGATAACCCAAATGAATTTTTCATGGATACGATACCAACATCAAATCATATATCAGACGTCACCCTATCCCCACTGGATTTTGAAGAAGCCATAAACAATATGCCTATGCACTCTGCACCAGGCCCGGATTCTTGGAACTCCATATTCATAAAGAACTGTAAAAAACCACTATCGCAGGCCCTCCACATTCTGTGGAGACAAAGCCTAGATACTGGCGTTATTCCTGATATACTAAAAACAGCAGAGATAGCACCACTTCATAAAGGAGGAAATAAGGCAGAGGCAAAAAATTACAGACCGATAGCGCTAACATCGCACATCATAAAACTTTTTGAGAGAGGGCTAAGAAGTAAAATCACAAAATACATGGAATCACAGCAACTCCATAACCCCGGACAACATGGTTTCAGAACAGGGCGCTCTTGCCTGTCGCAGTTGCTGGACCACAATGATATGGCATTAGATGCTATGGAAGACAAACAAAACGCGGATGTAATTTACACAGATTGATTAAAAGAGATCAATGTTGTCTATGCCTTCAAATGCCCACTTGGGGACTGTAAGCCTCAAAGAACTCAGAATATAGGCAAGGCTACAACATCTCTCTTCAGGCGATTAATGATGCATAAGCAACAGGACTTTATTAAGGAACATATAATCTCTTCCCACAACCAGACCATCACCAGCGAAGTCTTACCAAAAAACACGGAAATCGTCGATAGATACAGCGATAGCAGGCGGCTTGATATCTGCGAGGCACAACACATTAAGAAGTCAACACCAGCAATCAACAGCCACTTAATGCACAACTATATTCTACCCACTTCAAGACTCTGCACCAATATAGAAGCAACAAGAAATATCGGCCAGTAGGCCCTTTGCAGTTACTTCCATTCTTCCCTTTAACTTACAAAAATATTATACCAATTGTTTCGTGTTCTGTCTTGTGTTGAAAGTTTGTTTTCACCGCATCCAAAACTGTTGTAACATATCACCTCATCCAAATGCAGGTATAAAATCGAAGCTGTTTAAACTCTGTTTAGTTATAGTTGTGTGTTTGTAAACTAAAGTCTTTGAAAATGTAATAAGTTATTACGAAACGCGTTCAAGTGTCACGTCAGACTAAAAATAAAAATGAATTTTGGAGAATTGATTTTTCAGTTACCATCAACAGTGAAAAGAAATATAAGAAATATTGAGAAAATTTGTTAGAATTATTAATCTTACTTTTTCAGTCATATTGAATTATATATATATATATATATATATATATATATATATATATATATATATATATATATATATATATATATATATATATATATATATATATATATATTTTATTAAATATGACCGAAAAAGTAAGATTAATAATTCTAACACGAATTTTCTCAATCTTTCGTACATTATGCTTCACTGTTGGAGGTAAATCAAAAATCACTTCCCCAAAATTCATTTTTATTTCTAGTCTGACGCGACACGGGCGCGTTTCGTAAAACTTATTACATTTTCAAAGACTTCACAAATACACAACTGATTAGAACTTGCGTTTCCCTGATTTTATATCTACATTTGAGTGAGGTGGGAAGGGTGATGTGGCATTACATTTGAGTAAGGTGGGAAGGATGATGTGGCATTAGAGGATATTAATAGGGTATTAAAAGTATCAACACAAGACAGAACACGAAACAATGGATATTGAATAGAAGTGTTTGTAGAAAGCCTATTGGTCCATATTTCTTGATGCTTCTATATTGGAGCGGAGTCTTGAGGTGGGTAGAATATAGTTGTGCAATAATTGGCTTGTAACAGACTAGGCTGTTGTAAGAATTATCCAGAGTGGTTTATCGACAAAAGAGAATGGGAAGCTGAGCCGCATGGTGACCTGACCCCCAGGGGAATTCGCGGTGGAAATAACCGACGCTTTGTTCATATCTGCGTATAATGAATCATCCTATAGTATTCAGGAATTTAGAGAAAATTAGCCTTTATTCATTTTGCATTAAAATTGTATTGTATAATAGTACTGGGTACAATATCAAGAGTATTCTAATTATTGAGTTTAAGTCACCATCAGTGACGTCACGAATCAGATCTAACTTTTGAGGCGGAGTGACCGGCGGTCATAGGTCAGCAGGGTTGACATGTCTAATATTTCTCAAAGTTTTAATAACCATTTTTGTGATCGGGAACAGCTCTGCCGTTAGATGTTTGTAATTTAATTCAGTAAAATAATTCAACCAGTCTGGATCAATTCAGTATAAACAGAGGATAATTGTTATAACTTAACCGTGCTAAAGTAACTGGGTAAGCGATGCGGAACAATACAAGGTTCTAGTCTGGGCTAGGCCAGACGAGGACAAGTCAGTGTGAATACGGGAGCAGCTGGGAGAGGTCAAACATCTTACCTCTCCCCAAGACCACCCAACACCTAGAGCTGTGGTCGCCCAAGGTATAGTTGCTATTGTTAATTATAGGGATAGTCTTCTCATTTGCCACTCAGGTCAAGTAGGGAGTGTTAAAGTGATAGGGAGTGAACACATTTAGATTTTGTTTTAGTTTTCTTTTAATAAATTAAATTTGTTATTAATTTGCATTTTATTGTTTCCATGTGTTTTAAGTGTATACTTGTCCTGGTCACGTGGTCCACACGAGGCAGAGTTGCATTGGGCGCCGATTCTAACATCGAATCGGAATTATCATTACCGTGTAATTTATTCCACACTCAAGGTCATCGTTTATAGTGGGGATCAAGCCCCTAGGTTGATTAATTAGCGTGATCGATCCAGACCTCGATCATTGCTCTTGTATTACTGGTCTGGTGGTGGCAGCAGAGGTGACTCTAGGGTTTTGTTCAGAGCTTAGGTCACGTCATACTGGGTGTAGAATCCTAAGTCGGTCAATCGTCTTAGGACCACGTGGCGTGGAGTTGGCTTTGGTAAAAGTTTTGGAGTCCCTTGGTAGAGAATAATAAGTAAGAATACGGGTAGAGGGAGTAGAAAGAAGGAAGTAAAGTGAGAGGAACCCTAACCCGTGTTACAGGCTGTTGATTGCTGGTGTTGACTTCTTGATGTGTAGTGCCTCGCAAACGTCGAGCCGCCTGCTATCGCTGTATCTATCGATGATTTCTGTGTTGTTTACTAGGATTTCTCTGGCGATGGTTTGGTTATGGGAAGAGATTATATGTTCCTTAATGGAGCCCTGTTGTTTATGCATCGTTAAACGCCTAGAAAGAGATGTTGTTGTCTTGCCTATATACTGGGTTTTTTGGAGCTTACAGTCCCCAAGTGGGCATTTGAAGGCATAGACGACGTTAGTCTCTTTTAAAGCGTTCTGTTTCGTGTCTGGAGAGTTTCTCATGAGTAGGCTGGCCGTTTTTCTGGTTTTATAGTAAATCGTCAGTTGTATCCTCTGATTTTTGTCTGTAGGGATAACGTTTCTATTAACAATATCTTTCAGGACCCTTTCCTCTGTTTTATGAGCTGTGGAAAAGAAGTTCCTGTAAAATAGTCTAATAGGGGGTATAGGTGTTGTGTTAGTTGTCTCTTCGGAGGTTGCATGGCTTTTCACTTTCCTTCTTATGATGTCTTCGATGAAACCATTGGAGAAGCCGTTATTGACTAGAACCTGCCTTACCCTACAGAGTTCTTCGTCGACTTGCTTCCATTCTGAGCTGTGGCTGAGAGCACGGTCGACGTATGCGTTAACAACACTCCTCTTGTACCTGTCGGGGCAGTCGCTGTTGGCATTTAGGCACATTCCTATGTTTGTTTCCTTTGTGTAGACTGCAGTGTGGAAACCTCCGCCCTTTTCCATGACTGTTACATCTAGAAAAGGCAGCTTCCCATCCTTTTCCGTCTCGTAAGTGAAACGCAGCACGGAACTCTGCTCAAATGCCTCCTTCAGCTCCTGCAGATGTCTGACATCAGGTACCTGTGTAAAAATGTCGTCAACATACCTGCAGTATATGGCCGGTTTCAAGTTCATGTCGACTAAGACTTTTTGCTCGATGGTACCCATGTAGAAGTTTGCAAACAGGACACCTAGGGGAGAACCCATAGCGACCCCATCTACTTGCTTATACATGTGCCCATCCGGGCTCAAGAAGGGTGCCTCTTTAGTACAAGCTCTTGACATGCCAGAAAGTATTCTGAGGAAACTACTCCAAGCTTGTACTAAAGAGGCACCCTTCTTGAGCCCGGATGGGCACATGTATAAGCAAGTAGATGGGGTCGCTATGGGTTCTCCCCTAGGTGTCCTGTTTGCAAACTTCTACATGGGTACCATCGAGCAAAAAGTCTTAGTCGACATGAACTTGAAACCGGCCATATACTGCAGGTATGTTGACGACATTTTTACACAGGTACCTGATGTCAGACATCTGCAGGAGCTGAAGGAGGCATTTGAGCAGAGTTCCGTGCTGCGTTTCACTTACGAGACGGAAAAGGATGGGAAGCTGCCTTTTCTAGATGTAACAGTCATGGAAAAGGGCGGAGGTTTCCACACTGCAGTCTACACAAAGGAAACAAACATAGGAATGTGCCTAAATGCCAACAGCGACTGCCCCGACAGGTACAAGAGGAGTGTTGTTAACGCATACGTCGACCGTGCTCTCAGCCACAGCTCAGAATGGAAGCAAGTCGACGAAGAACTCTGTAGGGTAAGGCAGGTTCTAGTCAATAACGGCTTCTCCAATGGTTTCATCGAAGACATCATAAGAAGGAAAGTGAAAAGCCATGCAACCTCCGAAGAGACAACTAACACAACACCTATACCCCCTATTAGACTATTTTACAGGAACTTCTTTTCCACAGCTCATAAAACAGAGGAAAGGGTCCTGAAAGATATTGTTAATAGAAACGTTATCCCTACAGACAAAAATCAGAGGATACAACTGACGATTTACTATAAAACCAGAAAAACGGCCAGCCTACTCATGAGAAACTCTCCAGACACGAAACAGAACGCTTTAAAAGAGACTAACGTCGTCTATGCCTTCAAATGCCCACTTGGGGACTGTAAGCTCCAAAAAACCCAGTATATAGGCAAGACAACAACATCTCTTTCTAGGCGTTTAACGATGCATAAACAACAGGGCTCCATTAAGGATCATATAATCTCTTCCCATAACCAAACCATCGCCAGAGAAATCCTAGTAAACAACACAGAAATCATCGATAGATACAGCGATAGCAGGCGGCTCGACGTTTGCGAGGCACTACACATCAAGAAGTCAACACCAGCAATCAACAGCCAATTATTGCACAACTATATTCTACCCACCTCAAGACTCCGCTCCAATATAGAAGCATCAAGAAATATGGACCAATAGGCTTTCTACAAACACTTCTATTCAATATCCATTGTTTCGTGTTCTGTCTTGTGTTGATACTTTTAATACCCTATTAATATCCTCTAATGCCACATCATCCTTCCCACCTTACTCAAATGTAATGCCACATCACCCTTCCCACCTCACTCAAATGTAGATATAAAATCAGGGAAACGCAAGTTCTAATCAGTTGTGTATTTGTGAAGTCTTTGAAAATGTAATAAGTTTTACGAAACGCGCCCGTGTCGCGTCAGACTAGAAATAAAAATGAATTTTGGAGAAGTGATTTTTGATTTACCTCCAACAGTGAAGCATAATGTACGAAAGATTGAGAAAATTCGTGTTAGAATTATTAATCTTACTTTTTCGGTCATATTTAATAAAATATGTCTACAGGAAAGACTGCTACCAAAATATACTAATATATATATATGTACGTACATATATATATATATATATATATATGTACGTACGTATATTATATATACGTACGTACGTACAAACTAAGAGCACAAATCAAGAAAATTGAAGAGGGAAATACCGCAAGTGCTATTAGAGTCCTCACCAGTGACGAGAAAATTGTTCCTCGAAACTCAGCCACAGCACGGGCCCTGCAAAGCAAGCACCCACCCAGAGCCCCTCAAGGCGACAACATCGCTCCGCCATGAGCCAACACCATTTCAGACCCATTAACTGTTGGTGAATCTGAGGTCTACAAAGCAGCCCTTTCTTTCCCACCTGGGTCAGCAGGTGGCTTTACAGGGTTAGAACCTCAACACATCAAGCAAATGTTAAATCCTGCGGTTGGTGACGCTGCACAAGATCTTCTTATGGAACTCACAAGGTTCGTCAACATGTGCCTGGCTGGTGAGATACCTGAGGTCATCAGGCCTCTCTTTTTTGGTGCCTCCCTCTGTGCTCTCAAAAAGGACGAAGGAATCAGGCCAATCGCTGTTGGCAACACTCTCCGACGCCTGATTGCCAAGGCTGCTATGAGGGTTGTCAGCCAGCAGGCGGCTGAATTCCTGAAACCAATCCAGCTAGGATTTGGAATCCCCCAAGGCTGTAAAGCGGCTGCCCATGCAGCACGAGCATACATCACAAACATTTCTGATGGAAAGGCCCTGCTCAAACTGGACTTTAAGAATGCCTTTAACATGGTCAGAAGAGATGCTGTACTTTGTGCTGTACATCGCCATGTCCGGCACCTCTACCCGTTCATACTATCGTGCTACAGTGGTGAGTCAAAACTGCTCTTTGGTGAACATGAAATCAGATCATGTGAAGGTGTTCAGCAAGGTGATTCTCTTGCTCCCCTTCTTTTCTGCTTGGTCTTAAAAGAAATCACCGAAAGCTTGTCCAGCGAGTTCAACATCTGTTTTTTGGATGATAGCACTATAGCTGGCACCGTAGACCATCTCTTGGCAGATATCAGGAAAATAAGGGAGCAAGAAGTAAGCCTGGGTCTCGTCCTGAACCCTTCCAAGTGTGAAGTAGTCTCTTCCAACCCACACATTGTAGCTAGAATAAGGTCTGCCTTGCCTGGAGCCCATGTCATTAGGGCCCAGAACAGCACACTCCTTGGAGCCCCCCTCGGGTCTAACGCCATTGAGGAGATCCTTGACAAGAAAATCGCAGACCTTAGGAGGATGGAAGATAGAATAGGTGACATCGAACCCCCACGATGCTTTTAATCTCCTCACCTAATGCCTATCCCTTCCGAGGCTAACCTACTTTCTGAGGTGCACCCCATCTTATGACAGCCGAAAGCTTGAAGAATATGACCTCTTACTAAAGACCATGCTGGAAAAAGTTGTTAACCTCTCCCTCAACGAATGCCAGTGGAAACAAGCCACTCTTCCTGTTAGGCTCGGTGGCTTGGGTGTCCGCACCGCCACCCAAATTGCTGTCCCAGCCTTCCTGTCTTCCTCCTCAGCATCAGATGACCTGGTTAAGGATATTCTACCTGACACCCTGAGTGATGTAGCAGGGATACAGGACCCCCACTACACGGAATGCGACACGAAATGGGGTGCCATGGCAGACCCAGCACTCAGACTAGCCATGCTGAAAGCCAAGAATCAATCCAGTTGGGACAGCCCCATTGTAGACAACAAAGCCACAGCTTTGCTGGAGGCAGCAACAACCCCCACTGATCGTGCACGCCTCACAGCTGTGCAGGCTCCTCATGCAGGGGACTTCCTTTTGGCAGTCCCTATGTCTGCAACAGGCACACGTCTTGATCCGCAGGAGCTCCGTATTGCAGTCGATCTCCATCTCGCTGCCCTTATCCACACTCTTCATAGGTGTATTTGCGGTGAGGCAGATGCTGACGAATATAGATTGCATGGCCTGCACTGTGGAAAATCTGGTGGTTGGCACACTAGACACAACGAAGACAATGACGTCATTAAAAGAAGCCTTGCCTCTGCTCAGTGTCCAGCGGAGAGTGCCCCTCAACTACTGAACCGTGACTGTTAGTTATGCCGGCCGACCAGACGGAATCACACAGCATCCGTGAAAGGGTGGCAGACAGTTGGCATGGGACTATACTTGTGTATCCACCCTGGCAACCACATACATCAACCTCTCTGCCGGCACAGCAGGAGCCGCGGCGACACGCAGAGAAAGAGACAAGTCAGCCATGTATAGGCAATTAGATCATCGGTACAACTTCGTTCCAATAGGGTCTGAGACCCTAGGCCCATGGAGAGAGAGTGCAAGAAGGTTTCTTAAGGATCTTGGTTCCAAACTCAGTGACACCACAAGAGACCCTAGAGCGGCAAGTTTTCTCTTTCAGCGCCTCAGTGTCGCAATCCAGAGGGGGAATGCTCGCTGCATCCTCGGTTCCTGCCCGGCGTCGGAGGAGTTCGAGGAAATCTACAGCCTCTAGGAAGTGAACTTTTTTTGTGTCCTCTTAATGTTAATTTTTTGTATAAAATCAGATATGTCACTGTAAAACCTTGCATAATAAAGTGAACACCATAAAAAAAGGGGGGGTGGTAGAAGCGAACACTCCTACGTATTCAGAGTTAAATGGCAAGTTTATCGCTGAATGCTCTGTGTTCCCTTCTCTGAGGCTGAGGGTCCCTATAATTGCACCAGAGGTGTTACCCCCCTATATATATATATATATATATATATATATATATATATATATATATATATATATGTGTGTGTGTGTGTATATCACGAAAATAAACACGTGATTAAGAATGTGACAATGTCAGACCACGGAGGAAAAATGAAACAGGAAATTTCCTTAAGTACTTTCGTATATTAAATACATCTTCAGAAGGTGTATTTAATATATATATTAAGGTGTATATATATACACCTTAGGTGTATATATATATATATATATATATATATATATATATATATATATATATATATATATATATATATATATATATATATATATATATATATATATGTCGTACCTAGTAGCCAGAACGCACTTTTCAGCCTACTATGCAAGGCCCAATTTGTCTAATAAGCCAAGTTTTCCTGAATTAATATATTTTCTTAAATTTTTTTCTTATGAAATGATAAAGCTACCCATTTCATTATGTATGAGGGGAATTTTTTTTTATTGGAGTTAAAATTAACGTAGATATATGACCGAACCTAACCAACCCTACCTATCCAAACCTAACCAATCTTTATAGGTTAGGTTAAGTATGGTAGCCAAAAAAGTTTGGTTAGGTTAGGTAGTCGAAAAACAATTAATACATGAAAACTTGGCTTATTAGGCAAATCGGGCCTTGCATAGTAGGCCGAGAAGTGCATTCTGGCTATTAGGTATGACATATATATATATATATACATATATATTATTATATATGACCGAAAAAGTAAGATTAATAATTCTAACACGAATTTTCTCAATCTTTCGTACATTTCTTTTCACTGTTGGACGTAAATCAAAAATCAATTCTCCAAAATTCATTTTTATTTCTAGTCTGATGCGACACGAGCGCGTTTCGTAAAACTTATTACATTTTCAAAGACTTTAGTTTACAAATACACAACTGAATAGAACTTACGCATCTCCGATTTTATATCTACATTTGAGAGAGGTGGATGGGGTGAGGTGGCATTAATAGGGTATTAATTTCATCAACACAAGACAGAACAAGAGGTGGCATTAATAGGGTATTAATTTCATCAACACAAAACAGAACACGAAACAATGGGTATTGAATAGAAGTGATTGTAGAAAGCCTATTGGTCCATATTCCTTGATGCTTCTATATTGGAGCGGAGTCTTGAGGTGGGTAGAATATAGTTGTGCATTAATTAATTGGCTGTTGATTGCTGGTGTCGAATTCTTAATGTGTAGTGCCTCGCAGATATCAAGCCGCCTGCTATCGGTGTATCTATCGATGATTTCCGTGTTTTTTGTTAAGACTTCTCTTGTGATGGTCTGGTTGTGGGAAGAGATTATGTTCCTTAATGGAGCCCTGTTGTGCATGCATGGTTAATCGCCTGGAAAGAGATGTTGTTGTCTTGCCTATATACTGAATTCTTTGAGGCTTACAGTCCCCAAGTGCACATTTGAAGGCATAGACGACATTGGTCTCTTTTAAAGCGTTCTGCTTTGTGTCTGGAGAGTTTCTCATGAGTAGGTTGGGCGTTTTCTTGGTTTTATAGTAAATCGTCAATTGTATCTTCTGATTTTTGTCTGTAGGGATAACGTTTCTATTAACAATATCTTTCAGGACCCTTTCCTCCATTTTATGAGCTGTGGAAAAGAAGTTCCTTTCACAAGTATGTAAAACTTGTAGGTAAGTAGTTGCATGCAAGTAGGTCATACAAGCATGTAACACTTGTACTCCTCCAAGAATTTCCTTAAAGGATGAATTGTATCTGTAATAATGTGTATCTACATTATTCATGACATGATGAAGTATTTTTCTTTTTCTTTTTCTCGGTTTTGCCTTTTCTATTAATTATGTCTCTTTGAGAAGCTTAACTGCCTTCAGATTTTCTGAGGCTGCTTTCACTCCAGTGAAAGCATGAGATTAGGTGATCAAGACTATATTCTTGGATTAAGATAGTTATCTTAGATGGATGATAATACTTGCATTGACATTGTCAAAGGGCTGTTAGCCTTTCAGATTGTTGATTAGTGATGAGGGGCTGCTTAGCCATTCAGATTGTGATGTGAGATTAAGATTGGTCTTAATCCCCAATGGTAGACTATTGTAGCCAAGTGATGATGACATTTTTCTATCACCTGATTTAAATGGTCTGTAGGCTGTAGATTCAAGTGATTTTTTAGACACTGTGTCCTTTTATTTAATGTTTCTGTAGCTGGTTTAATACTGTTAGCCATTTTGACTTTTTCCGAGTTTTGGAGATTCTGAGATATTTTCTTTTTTCTGATAAATATGTTTAATGTTAATGTGTTTTGATAAATGAGCTTTCCTGTCTACTTAGGTAATGATTCCAAAGATCGTCCTTCATTTGCTCCCTGGAATCTGGATGTAGCAGGTGTTCAATTATCAAAAGTACTGTAATAATTTGGTTTCTGTTCCGAAAGCACCGTATGCGCGAAATCGGTAAATCCTCTAATAATTTTTTAAAAATAGTAAATGGCACTATTTTTGCAAAGTTATTACAAGATCTGTTACCCTAATAATTGTTTGATAAAATACAGTAGAATGCCTACTGGTTTTACCTGTAATAGGGTTTGATACAGTTAATTTTGGTTAGAAATGAAATGTAATGAAATGCTCTTACAGTGATAAAAACACTTTTTTTAAGGAATATTATGTAATGAGTAGCTCTGAAAATCAGTTGATTAGAGATAATGCTAGATAATACACTTAAATATGTATATATGTTACCACAAGTGAGGTAAATAATGGTATTTATGATTAAGATGCAGTGCAGTAGTGTCTGTGACACTGATATGTTTAAGTACTGTGTTTTTTTTAACACAGAGCAGTATTATTATGCTTTGAATGCTTACTAGTTAATGGATATGGTGGCTTAAGCCACTGCAAACAATTTGTTTACTTAAATATATAGCTATGATAAATATTGGCTGTTAGCTAGGTTAGGTTAGAATATGTGAAACTTATACCAATGCAAAATCAGGAAGTTTCTTATGTATTTGCTATTGAAATATAATCTAGTTTCTAAACTATCTAGGTTTAAAAGACCATAAATATCTAGGTTCAAGGGACCAAAAATATCTAGGTTCGAAGGACCAAAAATGTGGGAAATACCTGCTGGGATTGATATAAGAGGAGACTACCAGGGACTTGTACTGAACTAAATTAAAAAATTACTGTCTGCAAATTAATTCAACTAAAATCTCTAGCTTGGGTTGTAAATCCTAGCTCCTCTTTTCCTAATGACAGATTGTGGGCTGTAAGGGACAGGTGGGGTGAATGAATTAGTTGATAGAAGTTCCAGTCCACCTGTAGACAGGGATCTCACAACAGTTTGTATTTTATACAAGGATAAGATTTAATAAATTCAGTTATATGACTGAACACTGGCTCTGTTTAAATCAGAGATTTAAACATGCACATAGTCTAGTCTAGCACCATAACTATTAACATCCAATATGTTCTTATACTATAAACAACAATTTAAATTGTAAAAGTATAATAAATGACTTTAAATGTAGTCTAAGTACTGTTAACTAAGTACTAAAAATAATATTCAATTAAATGAACTTATATGATAACTGAAAAAATAACTAAGCAAGCAATTGTTAACTTAATTTATATATTCAAGTATATATGCAATGTATTTATACTCAATTTATATGATTAGGTAAAGTCAGCTTGATTGAATCCTTTCCTACACATTGGACACTCATGAGGTTTTATTTACTTATTGCAGCTGAATCTTTTTCTGACACAAATGGACACTCATGAAGTCTAGTGCTTGGATAAAGATTCACAGCTACAATACAATTTTAATAAACTTACTGAGATATGAGGCGTTGCCGCGCTTTATAACCGACAGACAGACTTATAGGATATTAAAGTTATACAAGCATACAATTGGCCAATTTATTCACTACTGTAATAACCTTCAATATACTTATCTGAAGCCGGGTGCCTGTCTGACAAGTGTGCCAGACTGATTAACTCTCTTGTCGCAAGTATAGGCACGATATTTTATATAACAGCTTTGCTGTAGATAGTTGTTGTAGTGTTGCTACGTGGATTTTTCTTTAACTGCATTGCAGAAGATGAGGGTTGATGGTGAAGGTGGAGCCAAGTCACTGTGTGCTCCGCTCTACACTTATAGATATAAATGTTCTAGGGATTTACCTTGTAAATATTGTCCAGGTACTCCCCCAGTTCTAGAGAGTATTTACTTGTGATAAAGATAACTAGATAAGGTGTCCTAAGCCAAATAATGTTCACTATGGATCCGTCACACTTGTTCACCGTATTGTAAACAAACGAGTAGTGCTCCGAGGTGTGGGCGCTTCTTGTTCCCAAGATGCCCCTCCCTCTCCCTTAAGAGGTAGCTTTCAATGAATATTGATTGATTATTTTTACAGTCTAGACTTATGATTGAGATAAGATGTGATTATAATATAATTAGATATAAGATTTAAAGATTATAAGTAGTACTTGATAGTACGGGTCCATAGAATTACCCAAATCGGCCCAAAAGTACCCAAATCCTCCAAGCATTATGTAAGTAATGAAGAAATATGGTATATTTACTTACTATAATGTTGGTGCTACACGTAGAACATGATCAAACCTATTTTTACTCTGAAATAATCTAATTTCATAACGAAATTAGACATAAATATGTGTCTCCGTCTCCGTGGAGACTCCGTCGTGGTGTAGTGGTAAGACACTCGCCTGGCATTCCGCGAGTGCTATGTCATGGGTTCGTATCCTGGCCGGGGAGGATTTACTGGGCGCAATTCCTTAACTGTAGCCTCTGTTTAACGCAACAGTAAAATGTGTACTTGGATGAAAAAACGATTCTTCGCGGCAGGGGATCGTATTCCAGGGACCATAGGATTAAGGACTTGCTTGAAACGCTACGCGTACTAGTGGCTGTACAAGAATGTAACAACTCTTGTATAAATCTCAAAAAAAAAAAAAAAAAAAAAAAAAAAAAAGAGAGGTGACGCCATAGGAAGTCGACGGTCCAAGCGACAATTTTGTGGAGCGACTTATCCAAGATATATGGTCGCCTGGAGAGTGTTTGCTGCCATATCAGCCTCCTGTACACAGTGATCCAGTAGTAGCATTTCATGGCTCAAATTGTTGCAAATTTAATTGGTGATATTAACAAGTAGAATGTGTATTTATAATAATATTTTTCATAAACAGCCACAAAATATTTAATATTTATTAAAAAAAAGTGTCTGGAAGTTAAATCAATTCCACATGACAATAAATTTGTTATATAGATACTAGCGTTATTCGTTGGTATGCGTTCGCTATTTAAACTACTCATGTCCTTTTCGTTCATAGAACACCGAACCCTACACGCTCTCTGATATATTACTTAATCCCTGGGGAGGATGGAGTAACTTATGAAATACTTAATGAACTTGCCATTATGATGAAAAGCCTACTTTTAGTCCTCTTTAATATTAGTTATAAAGAGAGCAGTATTCCCAGTAAATGGAAAAAAGCTATGATCATCCCTATCCCTAAAGCCAGTGGAGAGTACAGACCTGTGTCTTTAACCTCGTGTTTTTGTAAAATGATGGAGAGGATCATTTTAAATAGACTTTTATATATAATAGGTGATCAGCTATCTAGAAATTTGTTTGGATTCCTCAAAGGAAAAAGTACCTCTGATTGTATTATTAAATGTCTAGCTAATGAAAATGATGATTAGAGAATTTTTATTGATTTACAAGAAGCTTTTGATAAAGCCAACAAAGAGGTTATTTTATATGAATTAACTGGTCTTGGTGTTAAAGGGAGATTATTGCGCTGGATAGGGGATTATCTTTACGAAAGGAAGACTCGGGTGTGGTATCAAGGTTGTATGTCAGGTGTGAGGTCTTTTGAACTCTGCACACCTCAGGGAGGAGTGTTGAGTCCCACCCTGTTTAATGTACTAATGAATAAGATAGCATCTGAGAGATACTCAAATGGGGTAACTCCGATCATATATGCGGATGATATTTTGTTTCAGGGCAAGGATATTTCAAAGGTTCAAACAGTGTTGGACAATTTCGGAAACCTGTGTCACCATATGGGACTGGTGGTTAATGAAAACAAAACTAAGTTTGAATGTAGAAGTCGGAGGCCCATTATATTGAAAATAAACAGTAAAAATATAGAGAGAGTTAATATATATAAATATTTAGGCATATATGTTGGATATACCCATGAGAGTTTGGAAGCTGAGATGAACAGACTGTTGGGTCAATGTCGGAAGAGATTACAACCTCTGAAGGCCTTGGCATGCTGTGGAAAAGGAGTGGGAGTCCCTGTGCTATGAATGATATACTTGAGTACTGTAAGATCTCTTATTGATTATGCTGCACCTGTTATTTCTTGTTTTGGTAAAAGTAGGATGGGCAAGTTGGAGAAGGTACAAAATGAAGCCATGAGAATTATCTTAGGATGCCCAAGAAATGCTATGATTGAGATAATGAGGATGGAAGCCATGAGAATTATCTTAGGATGCCCAAGAAATGCTATGATTGAGATAATGAGGATGGAATTGAATCTGCAGAGTATTGGGGATAGAATTGTAGAGATAAATGTAGCCTCTGCCATTAGATTAATGAGAGGTGGGGGAGCTAATGAATTAATCCTCTCAGTTCAAAAGGTGGGAAGTAGTGAACAGCGTATGATGAAGAAGAGAGTATATATGAATAACTTATGTACTAATGTTATAAAGTATGATGTTATTACAGAGTGTATTGTTGAGCCCAAGAGAAAATTCACACCACCATGGGAGGATTGTAATGTAGATATAGTAATTACTCCCTTGCAAAAGAAAAAAAGTATGTATGAAATTGGAGAGCTGAGGGCAACATATGATTGTATAATTAGAAAACTGCCTACAGAAAACACTCTACATGTATATTGTGATGGGTCAGTAGCTAGGGATTGGAAGGCAGGATGTGGAGTCTTGATCAGGGAGTACACTGATCGGCACTGTAGATACTGGTATTGGACGCCGCTTAACTGACAATGTCTCTTCAACGCAGGCTGAACTCCAAGGTGTATTAGCAGGATTACAGGAAGTAGTCAAATGTGGTAAAAATGCTTGCTTCTTTATTGAAAGCAGAAGAGCGTTAGATTCTTTAAATAGCAGACGCTCAGTATATCAGAATATTGTGATAGAGTGTAGAGAGAATGTTATGAAATTAGAAAAAACTGGGTATAAAGTAAGATTCATGTGGATCCCTTCACATGTGGGAATACTGTTGAATGAGGTAGTTGATGACTTAGCAAAGAGAGCCACTGAAAAAACTCTTGTTGATGTTGTATGTCCGTTAACCTTGAAACAAATAAAAACAAGAATCAAGATGATCCAAGTGGGTGAAGAAATGATAAAAAGAATGGCAATGGTGGACAGTAGTAACACATTTAAGAATTATTCAATAATAAATACAAATTCGTCCTTCACTTATGGTAAAGGAAAGTCTACTTGGAAGGATTCAATTTACGTGAGATTAAGATTAGGATACAAATATATCTGGCCAAGACTCGGCCAGATATATCTGACATCGGTGTTGATGTCAGTGAAAAAGATAAGGAGTGTAAATTATGTAGTATGCCACACGCCCACAGCTTAGAACATTATTTATTAGTGTCAACTTATTGATAACTATAGAAATAAGGAAATAAGTAATGTACCACATCAAATTGTTTGGATGTGTGATAATGGTATGATAGACAGTATACTTAGGAGCTACAAGAATTTTGCCCCAAGAGTGTAACAATTAGATGCTGTGCTTACTATATTAACCTGCAATGTTAAATGGGATTCTTGTGATGTGATTTGTGTATTTGTACTCACTGAATTTGTGCGCCCCTTGAGGGACTTGAAGTAGTGGGGGGTAGAAATAGCCTAAGCTACTCTATCCCTTTGAGATGTATTTATTGCTTATCTCAATAAACATACTTGAACTTGAACTAACTACTTAATAATTTTTTTCTCTCGCACACACACACACACACACACACACACTCTGACTTGTAAGAGTAATGTTAAATTTCCCCCTCTAGGTGTATTCTACAGCTACTGGTAATTTACGATTTCACAAAGGAGTCTTGGGTCAGCTTTGATCGTGAGCAGACGTGTAGGGTCAGCGGTCCGCGTTAACCAGGGAACAATAGGGTTCAAGGGAGCGGGTGTACTGTGCAGTGAGAATCGGGACAGTGTAAATTGAACAGTTGCATTGTAATGCAACACATTGATCACATCTCGTGGTCAATTATCTTAGTGAATTTAGAGAAGATAGCTAGTGAAGATCGACTTCTTGAGGAAGCATCAGTCGCATCAGCCGGATCCCAAGTGGAGACCTGAAGACCTCACAGGATTACCGACGTCACGCCGTGTATTCACCTAGAGTGCTTGTGGGGGGCTGGCTGGTAAGTGTCTCTCATAAGTCTCCAACAGTGTACAAGGTTTATATAATATCATATCGTAAACACTATTGCATTCAATTCAATAATACAATCGTAATAATACAATCGTGGTAGACAGGTAACAGGGACAGCAACTGTGAGCTCACTGGGAACCCAGATAAGCCGCTAATCCTCCCCCACCCGCCGTAATCTGAAGACTACATCTCACCCATCTCTTAACCCCCCATCTCACTCTCCCAACACACACCCCCCCCCCCCACCACCACTCCCACTCTCCCAAAACACCCCCCTCCTTACCACACCCACTCACACTAGGACTATTCTTGCTCTCTCTCTCTTGACAAGGGCAAAATGGCAGGTGGATGCAACAGGGACATAGGGAACAGCCAAATTGATCAAACGAGGGACATGTTAACCCAAGTTCTGGAGGAATTCAGGAAGGAGATGCGGGAAATGAGGATTACAATTAACAACCTGCAAAGTGAGCTGACATCAGCAAGGGAGGAGATCAAATCCCTCACAGAAAAAAATAAAGAGACCGAGCATCAGATTATCATCCAAAGGGAAGGTGGGAATATTATATTGGAAAGAAATGCCTCTGTACCTGAAACATTTGCAGACATACTGAAAAAGCGCTCAGAAGCAATGGACACAGTGAGGGAGGTAGCGATGCAAGCAGCCACCTCACAGGAAGCAGCAAGGTGCACCACTCAGCTGCTGGAGAGAAAAAGATCAGTGGTAGTTGTAGGCATCAAAGAACAGGAAGGATCCAACAGGCAAGAATGGAATAGCAAGGATTGAGAGGCAGTACATGGGCTACTGAAGGGGTTACAGATGAAAGGGGCTGAACGAAACATTGAGAAGGTTTTCAGGTTGGGCTGGTACAACAAAGACAGAAACCGACTTGTAAAGGTGGTGTTTACAAACGAAACCACGAAGGAGGATATTCTCGAAAGTAAGAGTCAACTGCAGCATGTGGAGGGATACAAGAAAGTATTCCTGCAGAGGGACAGGACGAAGGAGGAGAGAGCCAGGGCAGCGGAGGCAAGGAGGGAGAAGCAAACCAGGAAATCACAGCCCCCAACACAACAGTCCTAGAGACAAGAGGCGAACCCAAAACCAGCATCCCAGCAACACCAGAGGGGAGGGCAACCCCACCACCCCCCTCTGCATAGAAACCCTCCCTTCCCCTCACCCTACCTGCCCCCACCCAACCCTCCCTTCCCCCCCCCCATTCTTACCCTGTCATCCCTTCCCCATTCCCATCATGTCCCCCCTCCCACCTTTCCCCCCCCTGTCCCCCCTCCCCCTTCATCCCATACCCTCCCTATCCATCCTCCCCCTAACCCCGTATCCTCCATGTCGCCCCCTATCTTCTTAACCCACACCCTACCTGTCCCCCCTTCCATGAAAGCCCCACCCCTCACCCCAAACTCCCCAGAAACCCTGCAAACCACCTCACAGATCATCTCACCCACTGAAAAGCTTCCCACACCAGCAGAATGCTCGCCAAGAAAGGGACAAGAAAATGAACTGAAGAAAGTGAGCTTCAAGGCAATGTACACTAACATAGATGGAATTACAAATAAAACCAGTGAACTCGGAGAATGGGCACTAGAAGAAAACCCAGACATAATAGCACTCACAGAAACAAAGCTAACAAACACCATAACAAATGCAGTGTTTCCACAGGGCTACTATGTAGTGAGGAAAGAGGAGGGAGAGGAGGAGGTGGTGTAGCTTTCCTACTAAGTGAAGGTTGGAGTTTCGAAGAGATGGTAATTCAGAACTGTGAATGTTTCATTGACTACATATCAGGCACCATAGCAACTGGAGGACAGAAAATTATAGTAGTAGTCATATATAACCCCCACCGAATGTCAGAAGACCCAGACAGGAATTTGATAGAAACAACTTGGCCACCATCAATATAATAGAGAGAGCAGCTTCGGTGGCTAGCAGGAACGGATCCAGGCTACTAATCATGGAAGACTTCAACCATGGAAAGATAGATTGGGGGAACAGAGACCCACATGGAGGCCCAGACACATGGAGAGCTAAGCTGCTGGATGTGGCAACAAGAAACTTTCTAAGTCAACACATCAAGGGACCGACAAGAACGAGAGGAGGGGATGAACCAGCCTTGCTTGATCTGATATTTACCCTAAATGAGTCGGATATAAGGGAAATTAAGTTGGAAGCCCCCTTGGGAATGAGTGATCATAGTGTATTGAGCTTTGAGTACCTGGTTGAGCTAGGAATTATCACCCCCAAAAATGAACTGGGAAACAAAGGGCTAGCGTACCGAAAGGGAAACTATGAGGAGATGAATAAATTCCTAAGGGATGTACATTGGGACACAGAACTCGGAACCAAGTCCGTACAAGACATGATGGACTATGTCACCCAAAAATGTCAGGAGGCTGTAAGCAGGTTTGTCCCAGCCCAACAGGAAAAAACAGAGAAACAAAGGAAAAATCTGTGGTTTAATAGGGAATGTATGAAAGCAAAGGAGCTGAACAAAAGGGCATGGAGGAACTTCCGTAATAACAGAACACCAGAAAGTAGAGAGAGAGATACCAGAGAACCAGAAACGAGTATGTTAGTGTCAGAAGAGCAGCTGAGAAAAGGTATGAAAATGATATAGCTAATAAAGCCAAGACCGAACCAAAGCTACTACACAGTCACATCAGGAGGAAGACAACAGTGAAGGAACAGGTGATGAAACTTAGGGTGGGCGAGGACAGGTACACAGAGAATGACAAAGAGGTGTGTGAAGAACTGAGCAAAAGGTTCCAGGAGGTCTTTACAATAGAACAGGGAGAAGTCACGGTGCTAGGAGAGGTGGCAGCAAACCAGGTGACCTTGGAAAGGTTCGAAATTACAAGAGATGAGGACTAGAAGCACCTATTGGAGCTGGATGTGAGAAAAGCTGTTGGGCCGGATGGAATCTCACCATGGGTATTGAAAGAGTGTGCAGGAGCACTTTGCTTGCCACTCTCCATAGTGTATAGTAGGTCACTGGAAACGGGGGACCTACCAGAAGTATGGAAGACTGCTAATGTAGTACCAATATTTAAAAAAGGTGACAGACAAGAGGCACTGAACTACAGGCCAGTGTCCTTAACTTGTATACCATGCAAGGTGATGGAGAAGATTGTGAGAAAAAACCTAGTAACACATCTGGAGAGAAGAGACTTCGTGACAACCCATCAACATGGGTTCAGGGAGAGTAAATCTTGCCTTACAGGCTTGATAGAATTCTATGATCATGTGACAAAGATTAAGCAAGAAAGAGAAGGATGGGCGGACTGCATTTTTTTGGATTGTCGGAAAACCTATGACACAGTACCCCATAAAAGGTTGATGCATAAGCTGGAGAAACAGGCAGGAGTAACTGGTAGGGCGCTCCAGTGGATAATGGAGTACCTAAGCAATAGGAAGCAGAGAGTTATAGTGAGGGGTGAGACCTCAGAATGGCGTGAAGTCACCAGTGGAGTCCCAAAGGGCTCTATGCTTGGACCTATCCTGTTTCTGATATACGTAAATGATCTCCCAGAGGATATAGACTCATTCCTCTCAATGTTTGTTGACGACGCCAAAATTATGAGAAGGATTAAGACAGAGGAGGACAGCTTGAGGCTTCAAGAAGACCTGGACAAGCTGCAGGAATGGTCGAACAAATGAATGTTAGAGTTTAACCCAAGCAAATGTAATGTAATGAAGATAGGGGTAGGAAGCAGGAGACCAGATACAAGGTATCACTTGGGAGATGAAATACTTCAAGAGTCAGAGAGAGAGAAAGACCTGGGGGTTTATATCACGCCAGACCTGTCCCCTGAAGCTCATATCAAGAGGATAACATCAGCAGCATATGCCAGGTTGGCTAACATAAGAACGGCCTTTAGAAACTTGTGTAAGGAATCTTTCAGAACATTATATACCACATATGTCAGACCAATCCTGGAGTATGCGGCTCCAGCATGGAGTCCATATCTAGTCAAGCATAAGACTAAACTGGAAAAAGTTCAAAGGTTTGCCACCAGACTAGTACCCGAGGTGAGAGGTATGAGCTACGAGGAGAGACTACGGGAATTGAACCTCACTTCGTTGGTAGACAGAAGAGTTAGGGGGGACATGATCACCACATTCAAGATTCTCAAGGGAATCGACAGGGTTGATAAAGACAGGCTATTTAACACAAGGGGCACACACACTAGAGGACACAGGTGGAAACTGAGTGCCCAAATGAGCCACAGAGATATTAGAAAGACCTTTTTTGTGTCAGAGTGGTTGACAAATGGAATGCATTAGGAAGCAATGTGGTGGAGGCTGACTCCATACACAGTTTCAAGTGTAGATATGATAGAGCCCAATAGGCTCAGGAACTTGTACACCTGTTGATTGACGGTTGAGAGGCGGGACCAAAGAGCCAGAGCTCAACCCCTGCAAGCACAACTAGGTGAGTACACACACACACACAAACACAAACACACACACACACACACACACACACACACACACACACACACACACACACACACACACACACACACCAGGAAGTAACCCATAGCAGCTGTCTAATTTCCAGGTACCTATTTACTGCTCGGTGACATCACATTAACATTTACAGAGAGTAGGGAATTAATTAGGTATCTGGGAGCTAGTTAACTGTTGTAGGATGTATATCTTGAGGTACTGTATACAATGTTCACAACAGAGCAATGTATAATCATTTCATTGTATACAACACATTGAGAAAGAATGAAGGTTAGATCCGAAAATTATTGTGTGGCTCTCTCATGACTTGTTTCCGGGGCGAAGAGTTGTGAATTTACAAGAAAATGTACCAACAAAATCTTGTTACATAGCAGTAGGAGTAACATTTACTCCCTACGTCCACGAATCTAGAGCGCTGTCCACTTGACCACCACCTCCCTTATGAGAGGGAGAGAGTGTGTGTGTGTGTGTGTACTCACCTAATTGTGCTTGTGGGGGTTGGCCTCTGGCTCTTTGGTCCCGCCTCTCAACTGTCAATCAACTGATGTACAGACTCCTGAGCCTACTGGGGTCTATCATATCTACATTTGAAACTGTGTATGGAGTCAGCCTCCACCACATTACTCCCTAATGCATTACATCTGTTAACTACTTTGACACTGAAAAAGTTCTTTCTAACGTCCCTCTGGCTCATTTGGGTACTCACTTTCCACCTGTGTCCCCTTGTTTGCGTACCACCCGTGTTAAACAGTTTATCTTTATCTACCTTGTCAATTCCTCTGAGAATTTTGTAGGTAGTGATCATGTCTCCCTTACTCTTCTGCCTTTAGTGTTGTGAGGTGCTTTTCTCGCAGCCTTTCTTCGTAGCTCATGTCTCTTAGTTCTGGGACTAGCCTAGTGCCATATCTCTGAACTTTTTCAAGCTTCGCCTTGTGCTTGACAAGGTACGGACTGCATGCTGGGGCCACATACACCAGGATTGGTCTTACATATGTGGTATAGAAGGTTCTGAATGATTCCTTACAAAGGTTCCTGAAGGCTGTTCTGATGTTAGCCAGTCTCGCATAATCACACACTCACGTGTGTGTGTGTGTGTGTACTCACCTAGTTGTACTCACCTAGTTGTGTCTGCAGGACCGAGCATTGACTCTTGGATCCCACCTTTCGAGCATTGGTTGTTTTCAGCAATGACTCCTGTCCCATTTCCCTATCATACCTGGTTTTAAAATTATGAATAGTATTTGCTTCCAGAACCTGTTCCTGAAGTGCATTCCATTTTCCCACTACTCTCACGCTAAAAGAAACTTTCTAACATCTCTGTGACTCAACTGAGTTTCAAGCTTCCATCCATGTCCCCTCGTTCTGTAACTATTCCTTGTGAACATTTCGTCTATGTCCACTCTGTCAATCCCTCTGAGTATTTTATACGTTCCTATCATGTCCTCCCCTCTCCCTTCTTCTTTCTAGTGTCGTAAGGCACAGTTCCCTCAGGCGCTCCTCGTACCCCCATCTCTCGTTGCTCTGGGACGAGTCTCGTTGCAAACCTCTGAACCTTTTCCAGTTTCATTATATGCTTCTTCAGATGGGGACTCCATGATGAGGCGGCATACTCTAAGACTGGCCTCACGTAGGCAGTGTAAAGCGCCCTAAATGCCTCCTTACTTAGGTTTCTGAATGATGTTCTAACTTTTGCCAGTGTAGAGTACACTGCTGTCTTTATCCTATTTATATGTGCCTCAGCAGATAGATTAGGTGTTACGTCCACACCCAGGTCTCTTTCGCGTGTCTCCTAGACCCATTATCTCCTAGTCCCATTTCCATAACTTTACATTTGCTCGTAAAGCAAATCTGTGTGTGTGTGTGTGTGTGTGTGTGTGTGTGTGTGTGTGTGTGTGTGTGTGTGTGTGTGTGTGTGTGTGTGTGTGTGTGTGTGTGTGTGTGTGTGTGTGTGTGTGTGTGTGTGTGTGTGTGTGTGTGTGTGTGTAAAATATATACGGAGGACAGGTAGCTTGTGCATGTCTATTCGTTAGGTGTATATCGAGGTCCACCTCCAAGGTCGAACTACTGACCTCCACATTCCCCCTGTGCACAGTAGTCTCGAACCACCAACCCCAGGAGCAGGAGACAGTAGTTCTATTAACTACTTTACCTACAGCATAAAGAAGAATTCCAGAAGCAAGTGTGGGAACCGACTTGTGAGATTTATATTTATTTAATTTATATGAATTTATATTTATGTTAATTTATATACTTCGATAGCAATTTGTATAATGATAAGTGGACTGTATTTCTGCAATAATCTCATAATCTCACAAATCGATCCTCTACACATTAGGGGGGTTTATATTAATTTAATTTATATATATGCAGCCAATCAAACTACAGTATTAGACTACATACATTGAAGAGGTTCCTTATCTTATTGTACAGCAGGCCTTAGTCCACCAGGTATAACCAGGATGTAGACACCACATTTTCCCTCTTTGAGGTAGCTTCCATCACCCTGGTAACTGATGCACAAAGCCTTGCTTCCTCGTGTTGACCTGTCAAAAGGGCGCTAACTGTGAAGCCAGGTTCCTAATATATGACAAGCTATATCAGAGAAACACTGTACATGGAACAATGAAGACCTGGCTTAATTACCTTTAGTATGAGGCTATCTCGTGCTCTAACCGGCTACCCTATATCCAGACATTAATGGCCACAAATGAAAGATAAATGGGTTTCGGAAGAACACTTAACTTGAATTTGTTGACAGCGTGTTGATAATGGTACACCTTTGGTTTCCATAACAATACGTCCAAGTAAAATTAACAGGAGCCGTATTTGCTCCTGTGAGCCTCTGGTCTAATATAAACAATGGCTGCCACTCCCTCACCCTGACGCCTGGCTTACATTGTCCAGATGACAGAAAGTGATAGAAGGGTCACATTTACTCTACTTTAATATTGATAATTAAGTTAATTTATATGAGATGTTTTTATGATGGGTAAAGTACAAAGACTAATGTATTTAAGAATAATTCCCAGCAGAATAGCTGGTGAATTTATAATAGTATGTGGTGATGATATCCCGTTTTCTATAGACGGTAATTCCACTACAGTTACATTTTCTATGGGTAACTTGTTTATACAATACAGCAATTATTATCTGTCTGTATGTTATATTAAATGGTGTCGGATTTTTTCGACATAATTCCCCAGGGGCTGCTCACGGGTCGAAGTCCTATTTAAAACAGACGAACACTGATACTCCTCCTTCGAATTATTAGATTAATTTGATGTTAGTAGTTAGTAATCACACATTTGTGCGTCTGTTCGTACAGGACGGATGTCCTGTACTAGAGTTGCAGGGGTTAGAAATCTAATGAGATTTCATTTCCCTGTCAACTCTTGAAAGGCTAATATTCAAGCCTAAATACATATTATTTAACCCAGAAGACTGGATGTGATCAAGTACTACAGTCAAGTATGATTCAGGGACTGCAGTGAGATCAGTGACATTAGATATAACTTGAAGTTTGTTCAGGTAACTGGTCACTGATATATAAACACTGAGGCCCATGGAATACATCTTGATTAAATAATAAATGTATCAAATCAGTCATCAGATTTATTGGGGTTTAATTCAGTTAATTGATTCAGAGGATTGAATAGCTCATCATTAAAGCAAAGTATGGTTCTGAGACTGCAGTGGGTTCAGTGACATTGGTCGCAGTGACTTGTAGCTGTTTTAGGCTACTGTTCACTGATTTGCCACTGAGGCCTCATGAACTCATCTTCAGCTTTAAATGATGATACTAACATCAACCTCTGTTGGTATAGTCAGCTGTAATCTCCTTAGTATAATGCTACTGGAGAAATATAATCAGCTGACAAATTTAGATTTCTACTGGTATTGTTTATCTGCAGGCATAGGTCTCCTCAGGCTTGATACTGGGCCTGAGAGTAATTTACCTCCTGCAGAGTTTAACATGGTTATGCCCTGATATTTAGTAGGGCTACCAATGAATCGATGACAATAGTCTGTCCCTACAAGGAGACCGAAGTCGGTGAGGTGATCAGACTTAATATTATCTGCCAATTTTATTCCTCTATTTCTCAGGAATTTGGCTGTTGCTCTCAGACCTTGAACTTGTAGGTCTACTGGTATTTTGTCCACCACAATGGCTTGTACTCGACAGACGTACCTGCCTAAGCGTACTGATGGTTGTACCACCTGGTAGACTTGTGGTCCTGCATCTGTTACAAACCCTGAGATGTTGAATGACATCTGGGCTACAGGCCTTAATTGTAGTTCATCTGCCAGCTTTTTAGTGACATATGTTCTCTGGAATCCTTGGTCAAACAACCCACGGGTATGGACCTTGGCCCTCTTATTCTGGATGGTAATTTGGGCAGTAGGCAAAGTCGTATTACCTTTAGACTTCGCCGATTGGACACTCTTTGTTGGTTGCACCTTGCAGTACTGTACTGTGGTGGGAATGCTATCTTCCACCTTGGGGTTTGGAGACGTTGTTTTGGTGTCTCTGCACAATGCTGCATGGTGCTGACCTTTGTTACACCTATTACAGGTGTGCAATTGGGTATCACAGTCGTTGATGTTATGTTTCCTGAGGCACCTCGTGCAATGTTGCAAATCTTTGAGTCGCTCAACACGGGCGTCACTATCAGGAAAATTAGAGCAGTGGTACATTGAATGTTCTCATTGCAGAACAAACATGTTCCATAGCTTCCAGTACCCTTTTATGTCACGTTCTTGGGTGACACAGTAACTATAGGCTTGGAGGGTCCCACTGCATATACGCCCACACTGCTACTGTTCCACTTTGATGTTGAATTATATTGTCTAGATTGATTTGGAGTACCTTTGGTACTCTGTGGTTTACTATTATTGGTTTCTGAGGGTTTACTTGGTGGTTTTAATTTGTCATGTGTTCGTAATTGATGAACTACTGACTTTAAACCTTCAGATATTTCACTCATGGATAAGATGCTTTTATTGTAATGAGCACTCATTTGTCTCAATATGTCCCTAGGTATTTTCTCCTGGACAATTATTTTCAAGACCCACTCAGCCCCGTTTGTATCTGCTGTCAGGCTGAGGGCATTGATCAATGATTCTACCTCCAGCTTGAAGACTTGGAGTGAATCAGCTGAAGCCTCCGGTGGGGGTAAATGCAACAGCTCATGAACTAAATGTGATGTTCTTACTTCTGGATCAGCATAATTATCCTTGAGGAGTTTTACTGCCAGATCATAGCCGTCATTAGTTAATCTCAGATGGGATACTACTGTTTTAGCCTCACCTGATAATTGGCCTTGCAAATAAGAGAATTTACCACTCTTTGGTAAAGATTGTTTTGAGTCTACAAGGTCAACGAATTTGTTCCAAAATTCGTCCCAATCTTCCTCATCTTTTCCTGAGAAAGTGGGTAAATTAATTGGAGGGAGTCGAGCTTCTGCTTGACTCGTATTAGATGCAACTGTTGTTGTTGTTGCTGTTGCCTTGTTCTGGGCAATTAATTTGACATAAGGCTGTAACGTGGCCTGAGTGGAATCTTCATAATTCGCTAGATCAACCATAATGTCGTCTATTTCTGTTTCTGATAAATTAGTGTTGGCAAGTTCAGCCACATATGTTGCTATTTGGCATTTGATTTGCTCAAATTTACCTGCAGCTGCTTGATAATAGCTTTCCAGGTCAGCATAATCAACTTGAGATTGTTGTGACAAATCTTCACATTTCTTGATCTGTCTTGTTAAGTGGCCTTTAAGACCTGCAAAGGGTTCTTTTCATTCTCCCTGCATTATCCATACTAGCTAGTTGGTGAAGCCTTGTGGGACTTGTACTTGGGTCGCTCATAATACTGAACAAGCACTGATGGTAGCCTAGGGTAAAATTCTGCACTCACTAGGCAATAATCCTACCTCTACTAGAGGTTAGCACTTAAAATTAATACACATTATATATATACAATCATACACACTAATGATTTGAGTGATAAACCAGTGTTATTGGAAGTACCTTTAGGTTAGCTCCTCTATATCACCCTAGGATGGTAGAGACACTAATTAATCACTCAAAGGTGTAATGATCATAAGTAAATTATTATATATACACAACTCAACTCGAGTTGATAAAAATTACACCCAAAATAGGGTCAGGATCATTCATTAATGGTGTTAGGTTGTTGAATATAGTACAACTGACTATGGTAATAATGGGACTAGGATGAACGATAATAGTTCAACTAGTCAATGGTAATATCCTACCCTGTTGTGGGTTGGCAATTAGTAAATATTATATTGTGAACACTAGTGCAATATATATTAAATAATTCTCTATTTTGGAGAAATAATATTCACAATTATTGATAATAGCCTCTTAATTAGCCTCTATGAAACTTCTAATATTATCAAGAAGTATTAAATATTATTAGTGACCTCACGAAATAAAGTCCACAAAATTCGTAGATAATCTCTCGTGAAATTTAACACCACGAAATCCGTGAACAATCTCGCGACACAGCCACTAATTTGGCTGGCTTCAATATTAGCGCTGTCATTTCACAGAATAACACGCCACCAAATATCTGTGGGTGTGCATGAAACCGCTGACTAGGCTGATCTGAACTGAGCGGGGCTCGTGAACTCTCACGAGGTAACGCTGCTGTCTTTGACTGGCTGGCCTTTGTTTAAATCACACTGCACTAGTTTATTTAATGAATCCACTGGTTAACTGGTTCATCCGGTACTAAGATGACCAAATGTGGGTTCAAAGGATCAAATAATCCGTCATCCGGTTCGAAGGACCAAATAATGTGGGAACCGACTTGTGAGATTTATATTTATTTAATTTATATTTATGTTAATTTATATACTTCGATAGCAATTTGTATAATGATAAGTGGACTGTATTTCTGCAATAATCTCATAATCTCACAAATCGATCCTCTACACATTAGGGGGGGTTTATATTAATTTAATTTATATATAAGCAGCCAATCAAACTACAGTATTAGACTACATACATTGAAGAGGTTCCTTATCTTATTGTACAGCAGGCCTTAGTCCACCAGGTATAACCAGGATGTAGACACCACATTTTTCCTCTTTGAGGTAGCTTCTATCACCCTGGTAACTGATGCACAAAGCCTTGCTTCCTCGTCTTGACCTGTCAAAAGGGCGCTAACTGTGAAGCCAGGTTCCTAATATATGACAAGCTATATCAGAGAAACACTGTACATGGAACAATGAAGACCTGGCTTAATTACCTTTAGTATGAGGCTATCTCGTGCTCTAACCGGCTACCCTATATCCAGACATTAATAGCCACAAATGAAAGATAAATGGGTTTCGGAAGAACACTTAACTTGAATTTGTTGACAGCGTGTTGATAATGGTACACCTTTGGTTTCCATAACACTACGTCCAAGTAAAATTAACAGGAGCCGTATTTGCTCCCGTGAGCCTCTGGTCTAATATAAACAATGGCTGCCACTCCCTCACCCTGACGCCTGGCTTACATTGTCCAGATGACAGAAAGTGATAGAAGGGTCACATTTACTCTACTTTAATATTGATAATTAAGTTAATTTATATGAGATGTTTTTATGATGGTAAAGTACAAAGACTAATGTATTTAAGAATAATTCCCAGCAGAATAGCTGGTGAATTTATAATAGTATGTGGTGATGATATCCCGTTTTCTATAGACGGTAATTCCACTACAGTTACATTTTCTATGAGTAACTTGTTTATACAATACAGCAATTATTATCTGTCTGTATGTTATATTAAATGGTGTCAGATTTTCCGACAGCAAGAAATGGCAGTTGTTAACTGCTTCTGGAATCCTTCCTCGAATGTAGATGTTGCAAGGTTCTTTGAGTATGTAAGTTAACAATAAAGAACTAGGTACAAATTAAATCTGTGTTATAAAATATGTGTATGTGACATATATTCATATAAGCACAGACGTTTTGGTATTCAGAGTAAGGACAGTTTTTCAACAGACTCATGCTCACAGTTCCTAGAAACCAGGATAATTTAGTAATCATGCGAAAATGCGGCATCTCTTACCGAGTCCATTTTGAACAAAACATTTACAAATTTATTGAACGTTTGGTAAAGAATTGTCTCTGAATTTACGTATCTTTTCGAATAATTTTTATTAGTGCGAATAATTTTTTTGACAGTTTACATTTGGTCAGGTCTACATCAGCAGATAATGAAAACTCTCTGAGATACTTATAGCGGAGTCTAAGCCGAGCAGTAGTAACATCTAGGAATCTGCTGATTTTGCTGGATGATCTATAGATGGTGTAGTAATTTAGCTCAACCCAACACTTAAACAACGAAATGAAAATATTGTTGACAATCAAGTGGACATTCACTCTCAGCTTAATATACATGCATCCCATATTTTACGCTATCGAGTACATACAAGCAAAATATATATACAGGCATTAAGTGTGCAACTTCATCATAGTGAACAATAATAATGGTTCTGTCAACTTGTTTTATTTTGGTGAAATCCCACGGTATTCCTGGACCAGAATCATAAACATCTCTGACTTCCCACAGCAAGGCGCTGGGCACCGCGGGCTCCAGGCATGTGGATTTATGTTTATTTCTCAGAGCAGTAAACAGCCTGCGACAAAGCTACCCATATGTGTAGAGCTCAGTACTACAGATGAAGAACAACAATGTAAATATTTTTAACGTTTATTAGCTAGCTCAAACACCACTAATTTCCATTAAATAAATATAGACAAAACATTTCTGCCACAAAAATAAATAAGAGTAAGAATGCTTGTGGTCTCTTGAAGAGCAGGATAATTAAAATAAGTTTTATATTTTATAGATATAGTACTTGTTTACAGACTATCTAAATCACCACGTTAATTTCAGCACAACCTAATTGTTCTTTCGGTTATTGAGATTCTGCATTTCTTGGTCCCGCTTCTCAACTCTCAAATAACTGGTATATTACAGTACTGAAATCAATGTATGTATTTTCATTTATATTTTCGGTTTACATTACGACGGTTAACCCTTTAACTGCGCGGCCTATAAATATGACACCCCGCAGTGCGCAAGAAATAAATTCTCGCGAAAAAATTCTTTTTAGTTCTGAAAGTGTCAAAAACCCCTCCCTGTATATGGGTATAGCAACGGAATTTTGAAATTGTACTTACTTTGGCTGCTATGGGGTCCATAAGGTGGCGTGTGATGTCATCATTCCCCGTGCGCCCTTGACGTAAGCTCCCGGGGACAGTGGGGCACGCGAGTTGCCGCGAATATATTTTTGTTATTTTTTTTTGCACAGTTCCAAATACATTTTATTTTATTTTATTCGCTAATCCTAGGTATAATGAACATGTACACTATATTATGGCAGTAAAACATCCGTACTGTCCAAGGACACTGTTACGTGCATGACATTTGTATACACATATGTTGCACATATTTACCATATATCATGCTAATTTCTGTAAATATATACAATCTATTTACAGACTATACACTGTCACACACTATATAGATTCACCATCAACACATTCAGAACACCGCGAGTGTGAGCAGCCACACCCAGCCAGACCTCCCTCACTTCGCCAACATTGCCCCTCCCATCATACAGTAATTCACACCAATGTTTCATGTTCATTTATGTATATTTACAACATATGTACACACTATACACTGTCACATACTTTATACATTTACCATCAACACATTCAGAACATCGCGAGTGTGAGCAGCCACACCCACACAGGCCCTCCCTCACTCCAACATCTTACTCGCCAACTTAGCTCCTCCCACCATACTGTCATTGTTTTTATTACACTATTTACACATGTTATATATACTTATCTACATGTTTTATTTACTAGAACTATGCAAGTAAGCCGGTATCGTGTCCAAACAGTACAGTGGCCATCATACACTGCATGAGAAATCACACAGCAGACAGCAGACGACGCTAAAATTATGACGTCACATCCCTCATCAAAATAGCTCGTATGGGCCAATAGAAGCTGTCTCGTATGGGCCAATAGGAGCTGCCTTGTATGGTCCAATAGCAGCTGCCTCGTATGGGCCAATAGGAGTTGCCTCGTATGGGCCAATAGCAGCTGCCTCGTATGGGCCAATAGCAGCTGCCTCGTATGGGCCAATCCTGGTCACTAATTTCTGTAAATGAATAATTGACCGCAAGTTTATTTTGAAAAGGAACCTAAGAAGTCGTTTGAAGATTCCTAGATGGACGAAATAATGCTGTGGTGCTGTGGCTAGTGCTGTGAACATCGTAAACAACATTGAATCACTGATATTTGAACATTGTACCCAGTCATTATCCCACTCAGGCTCTTCTATAATACTATCACGCCTAAATATTACAGGTTATATAAATATTTTGACATTATTAGGCGATGCTATGGTCACACGCTGAACAGCAGAGCTGTGCGCTCATGCTGCAAGCGCCAGCCTTGGTTGCTCACTCACTACTGAGGCTCTGACACCCAGCAATGTGGACCATGATTTTTTTTAAAGATGGCGTCAGTTTACAAGAGCCCTGAGGAAGCTGATGTGAACCCCATGTATCCACGGGAGTTTTGAATGGAACGTGAAAAATAAAAAAACCTGGAGGCGCGTTGTGCACCCGAAGCCTGGGCCTGCAGGTGCGTTGCACAGTTAAAGGTTTAATTTATAACTTTGGAGGAAACTGGGTCAAAGGCTCTTGTCAAAGGCACTTGTGTACAAGAACACTACTGTAATAACAAAAGAAACATCAAGCAACCCTATATTCCAAAAGCCCATGTATTTACACTGGGATGGTGAATACGAGACTTACTTATCATTTTTCTACCACCTAAGAGGCAAATTCGAAAACTGTTTTTATAACTCAAATGTAATGATTGGTAGTGGTCAGGAAATCGCTTTAAGAAAGGCACTTATGTGTTGTTTTCCCAAGGCAACATTGTTATTGTGTAGTAACCACCTGAAGGAAAATGTTCGACACTATTTAACTGATAATATTGGTTTTACAAACACCGAGAGGATTTGTATCCAAAAGAAAATTTTTGGTAAAAATGGTAAGAAGTTTTTTGGTAAGAAGTGTTTGTGAGGATCAGTTTGAAAGGGGAATCAACAATTTCATATTTTGCTTTTACAAATACCCAAAGTTCAAAGATTATTTTGATAGCCGTTTGAAATCTTCTCTATGGAATTATGTGTGTGTACCTCATGCAAAAGTGCCAAGTGAAAAAATCGTCCCAATTTGTTGCAACTGTCGAGGCAGCCACAATGCTGGTTCCTCTCTATGCCCCATGAAGCCTCATCTGAAAGAGACTAGGACGGGTCCTACAAGCAGGATAGATGTATCCTCGCAGCAAGGAAAGATTGTGCAAGAGGAACATGGAGGAAACAGCTGGAAGCCAATGACAGCCCCTATGATCAATGTGTGGGAGAAAGGGACGGAGAAAATAAAGGCGAGCTTAGGGAAAGTACATCATGCAGTGGGAAAACTGAAACCTTGTGAGGACAAGGTTCAGGACAATATGGTCACCTCTGTGGTTGGTAATCAAATTTTGGAGTATCTAAAAAAACTAGATAAGAGGATTGAGGCATTGGAAAAATTGGCTATGGAAGGTAGACGGGGTGAAGATGGTGGTGAAACAGGACGTGTAATTGAAAGTGAAACAGGACGTGAAATGGAAAGTGAAACGTGCGTAGAAGAAAGTAATGATGTGCATGACGTAACGATGATAGAGGATAGTCAGGAGAATACACTTTCTAGTAGTGTTAGCGGTGTTCAACCTCCTGTTGTGACAAATGTTGAAAGAACGGTTAATGTAAAACGGGTTACAGAAATAACAAAGAAAATAGATATGAATAATATTACCTTCGATGTTAGTAGTAGTTGTGAAAGTGAGGAGAAAGAAAAAATGTCACAGTGTTGGAAGGAAGTTTCTAAGATACTCTCGTATCTCATGAAATGTGACGGACAGGGCAAAGGTAGTTTTATTATTAATCATGGATGAAAGTAAATTGAGAATATTATCTTGGAACGTTAATGGATTAAAAACTAGAGCGGTGGATGTACACTATTATACTCTTAGAGAGGATATTTACATAGTAGCACTCCAGGAAACTGGGGATAGGGATGGTAGCATTCTGAGGCTAAATGGCTATAGAGGTTTTCACTTATATGCTGATGGGATGGTAGCATGGTTGGTTGGATGGTAGTGGTTGATAAATGTTGGTAACTCTAGTGGACACACAAAAATTTATGAAAAAATTATTTTTCCTTTTGACATTGTTATTAATCATCCAGGAAGCATAAAAATACAAGTATAAAGTCTCTAGCGCTCATGGCTTAGCTGTTGTGTCGCAGATAAGTTGTGTTTTTTGGTTGAAATGAAGTAAGGTACCACACGGGAATGGCACTGTCTATTTTGATCACTGTGTCATTTGCAAATTTTAAGATGTAGTTCATGAAGTTGTCATCTATGTCATTGCTGTATAATTTTACAAAAAAGGTTGAAGCTAATATTAGTACTGTGTTAGTACTCTAGTTTTCATTTTTCCAATCAGATTCTCTTCCATTTAGGTTGACCATTTGCTATCTTTGTTTTAATCGTTGTTTAATCTATATCAGTATTTTACTATTAATTCTGTGTTTGTAGTTTCTGGCTCAACCTTTAATGTGGTATATCATAATCAGTTTCAGAGAATCCTTGTGTATGTTATCGACTGGAAATCCTGTGTCTGTGTAGTTGATTACTACTTCCAGAAAAGTAAGCAAGTTTGTTACGCAGTATTTGTTTTTGACAAAACTGTGTCGTAATGCCTTTTGCAAGACTGTGAACTGTTAGATAGCAAATAAATTCTTCTCATACTATTTTCTCCATGAGCTTGCAGATTTGGGAGGTTAGGTTGATAGGTCTCTAGTTTTCTGATGCACTTTTGTACAGTATTTATTTAATACAACAGTGACTGTTGCATATTTCAAGATTTAAAGAAACTTTTCCCTTGGTCTAGGTATTTTCTTAATAGGAGTTTGTGTTAAACACAGTTTATCAGCCAGCTCCTTTGGCTTTCGCCTGAATTCCCAGGAAAAATAGAGGGGTCCTTTAACATGTTACTGGCTTCCTGTCCCTATTGTGGCCATGAGATAGATGTTGACCCTCAGGGAAAATTCTGCTTCAGACATCTATGTGCATCTTGGCAAATGGTCTTATCTTTCTAGTGTGAACATTAGTGTAAAATACTTGTGTAGTAGTTACTTGTACAGTAATGTACATTACTTGTACAGTAGTGTAAATGACTTTGCAACACTCAGAGAAATATACAGTACTCTTCAAGATACCCTGACAGAAGGACAGTAAACACTACCACTCAACAGCATACCACTATACCTGATCAACCAGGCTGTGACTCATCCGTCAGGCTGCGAGCAGCCGCGTCCAACAGCCTGGTTGATCAGTCCAGCAACCAGGAGGCCTGGTCGACGACCGGGCCGCGGGGACACTAAGCCCCGGAAGCACCTCAAGGTAACCTCAAGGTATGGAGGAACTAGGGGGGTCTCATGTTATGTCAAAAGTACCATACCTGCCGAGATAACTGGAATCCCTCAGAGATATAGAGGGATTGAAAGTATTAGCTTACGGATACAATTAAAGGACCGAGAGTTAAATTTCATTAATCTATACATCTCTGATAGCTCCCTTGATTTAAGATACTTGCCAGATTCCTTCTTTTCTGAAGATAAACTTGTGGTAGGGGATTTTAATGCCAGACATCCAGCTTTAGGATCAAGGGGTAAAGCAAATAGGAATGGTTGCAGATGGTACCAGTTTTTGCAGGAACATGAAAATGTTCAACTGCTGGGCGAGCCCTCTCCTACTCATTTGAGAGGATGGAGATTAGATTATGCTTGTTTGATAAATGCTGAGGGCACAGAGGGGAATTGTCTTACTGTGGATGAAATGCTAAGTGATCATTTTGCATTACAAATACAGCTTAAACTAAATAAAAAGCATGCCTGCCTTCAGAAGAAAGGCTAAAGTTTAATGAGGGATAATTAAGGGGTCTTGTTGGCCATATTAAGATTCACACTACATGTTATAAATAAACAGTGGGCGTGCTATGGGGGAACTGGTACTATTAAGGGGTAAGGGTAGTTAAAAAACAGAGTTATCAAATAGGGGAGAGTTAAAAGGCCCGGCCTACAAAATAAATTATCCACAGTAATAATACTTGCTACTAGACCATGTCAGTCTAAGGGTTGATCAATACACTCCCACACAGGAAGAAGGGATACTCTGTTCTAAGGTACTTATTTATTAACCCCTTAACAACCCCCCATACACACTCACACCAATAACAATAATAATAATTACCTTACCACCATATCTTACGTTAAAGCCTTGGTCCACGTAGGCAGGATACAAGGTTTACACAGAGAACAAGCTAGGGTAAAGTACTACTGGATAAGCACTGAAGCTGGATGCAGCTTAGGGTAATGAAACCACGTGGGACCCTAATACAAAACACAACACTTAGGGGGTACCCAAAACACTGGCAAATACTACCCCCAGGTCTCACCAATATTTACTACCTGAGTAGGTACACTTAAAAATGCCCCGTACTTAACTTAATGGTACAGGAACTTCAGGTAAGGGAAATAAGTAAGAGGAGAAGGGAGGAGAGTAGGGGTGCAGCCACAGAGTAGGTCTCGTCCCCACGAACGCCAGCCAGAAGAAGAACGCTCCTAGCGACCAGCTAGGCCTCCCGCATGTCATGGTGCCGGAAGGAGCCTAAGTGATCGTGCAGCTAAGCACATTAAAGATCTTCCCCTATGCAACGTATTGTTACTTTACAAATGATTAAAGTATTAGTAAACATAGTTGGTGCCTATGTTATTATTTAATAATCAACCCCCAGCTCAATCTTTAAATGCTCTTTGAGAAACAAGAATAGTCTTACGTCTGGCAGGGAAGATACAAACAATTGCCACTCGTGATGCGCTCAACTGTACTATAAGAAAGTTTAATAGCTCACTTTTGACCTCTGGTTTCCACTGAGGAACCCAGGGTCATAACACTCCTCTCCCCTTCAGAGAAAAAAAAATGTGACTACTAGAATAGTTGTCATATTTTTTTTTGTAAGGGTATACAGAGAATAAAAAGGAAAATTAATGACAAAAAAAAGAATCAAAAACAACAATTTCTCTAAGAAAAATACAAAGGAATTCTCTGAAAAAAAACAAAAACACACACACAAAAAAAACAGGGAAGTAAATAATTTGGACACGGAATATTTAATGTCACAGGAGAACTTAAAAAAAAATAACTAAAGCATGACTTTTGGTAAATGGCTTCCTGTGGCTCAGATGAATGTTATTCAGGCTACCGGGACAGAGTGTCGGCTATCACGTTGAGTCGGCCCGGCAGGTGGGTAATGGAAAGATTGAAGTCCTGTAGGTACAACGCCCACCTGAGGATGCGTTTATTCTTACCCTTCATCTGAGTCAGGAAGACTAGTGGATTATGGTCCATGTACACCTCCACTATATTACTTGTGAGGTAAACTTCGAACTTTTTACACGTTAACACTAGCGCCAACGCCTCTTTTTCTACCACTGAATAATTGCATTGCGCCTTGTCGAATTTCACAGAGTAATAATATACTGGGTGTTCCACCTGATCGTCCCCAGTTTGCAACAACACTGCACCAGCACCCGAGTCAAACGCGTCAACATGAATTTTAAACGGTCGGTCGAACCTTGGACTAGGAAGCACTGGGGCGGAAGCTAAGATCAATTTCAAATTTTTAAATGCCTCTGCACAGTCTGATGACCACTTAAATTTCACGGCCTTCCACAACAAATCTGTGAGAGGAGTGGCAACACTGGAAAAGTTCTGACAAAAGCGTCGATAGTACGCACACATACCGATAAATCTTTGAACGTCCATTTTAGACTTTAGCAGTAGATACTCCAGAATGGCACTGATTTTATCTTGCCAATGTAGCACTTTTCCTTGGCCCACTTCATAACCGAGGTACGTCACTGTGCCTTGGCCAAAATGACACTTTTTAGCATTTAAGGTAAGATTTGCCTTTTTCAAGATTGTGAACAACTGGCATAACCTAGCTATGTGGTCAGCCCAATTACTGTCAAAAAGCACGATATCATCTAAATACGCCCGACAATTTGGCACCTTAGCGAGCAGAGAGTTCATGAGTCTCTGGAACGTGGCAGGGGCATTACGCAAGCCGAACGGTAACACTTGATACTCAAAAACACCCTCGGGTGTCACGAACGCAGTTAGTTGTTTAGCACGTTCAGTGAGTGGGATTTGATAATACCCTCTCGAGAGGTCGAATTTCGAGACGTACTTGGCGTTTCCCAGCTCGTCGATGCAGTCCTCGAGGAGGGGCAGCGGATAGGCATCCACAATGGTCACCTTGTTGAGCTGCCGATAGTCGGTGCATAATCGCCAGGAGCCGTCTGGTTTGGGGACCAAAAGGCAGGGCGAGCACCAAGAGCCCTGGCTCGGCCGGATGAGGCCGTGCTGGAGCAAGAAGTCGACCTCCTTCCGTAGGATGGCCTTCTTTTCTGGACTCATCCGATAGGGTTGAAGGCGAATGGGAGTGTAGTCCGTCAACTCGACATCATGGCAAATGGCATCAGTCTGGGTCGGGACCTCCCCGAACAGACTGGAGAATTCATCAACCAACTACTGCACCTCTTCACGTTGGTCCATCTGCAAATGGGACACTCCCTCCTCCACAGCATTCACAGAACTAGAATTATTGAAAATGAGATTAGTTGGGTCCACAGAACAATCATCCCCTCCCTCACTGGAAATGGAATTATTGGTTAGTGCAATGGGCCTGGGGCCCTGGAACTTCTTCAGCCGATTTACATGTACGAGCATTACCTGGTTACGTTTGTCAGAGTGCCTCACTTTGTACGTGAGGTCCCCAGTCTTTTCTGTCACAATGTAGGGGCCTTCGTACTTGTGGGACATAGTGTTCCCTAGTCGAGGCTTTAGTACCAGGACAGGGTCGCCAGGCTGAAATACCCGTAACTTAGCCGTAGCATCGTTTCGGTCTTTCATCTTTTCTTGGGCCTTCCCAAGATACTTTAGTGCAGCCGCCTTGCAGTCCTTGAGTCTCTGGTGGTGTTGCGCAAAGAAAGCCGAACCTTCGGTTAACATTACGTTCCTTAACAGATTCTCCTGTAACATTTGCAAGGGTCCACTAACTTTATGGTCAAAGACTAACTCAAAAGGAGAACAACCCAGTGAAATTTGTAATCCCTCTCTAGCCGCAAACAAAACATACGGTAAATTCTTCTCCCAGAAGGTGTGGGACCTCTCACACGATGTCTTCAACATCTGCTTCAGAGTTAGATGGAAGCGTTCAATTACCCCCTGACTCTGTGGATGGTATGGGCTGGAAACCTTATGAGTTATTCCCTGGTCCTTACAAAATTGTTAAAAAATATCAGACTTAAAGTTAGTACCATTGTCAGTTTGCACGACCCGAGGCAGTCCAAAAGTGGAAAAAAATTGCAACACACGAGAACAACAACAGGTTTTGCTCGGATGTTCCTTACAGCAAAAGCCTCTGGATAACGAGTTGTGATACACATCATCGTGATTAGGTAAATATTACCAGACTTAGTTCTAGGTAATGGTCCAACACAGTCTATTACCACATGAGAAAATGGTTCCTCTGGCACGACAATAGGCCTTAGAGGAGCTTTAGGTGGAGTCTGGTTTGGTTTCCCAACAAGTTGACAAACAATACATGCATTACAAAATTTTGCCATATCGCTTTTCAGCTTGGGCCAGAAAAAATACTTTAAAATTTTGTGATACGTAATATTAATGCCTTGATGTCCCCCCATAGGATCATCATGAGCAGCTGCCAAAACTCTTTCTCTATAGCAGGTCGGCAACATAACCTGGTGGACTACCTCCCACTCATTTGACAAGGGAGCACTCTGTGGTCTCCATTTTCTCATCAAAATCCGATCATTGTAGTAGTACCCAGTTGCTGCATCTACAATTACCTCCATAGAGACAGCTGTCTCATGACAATCTGCAAGAGTGGGGTCAGCTTTTTGTAACTCACTCAAGGAGGCATCTAGGCCTTGGTCAGATGCCATTGGCCGAGGCACAACAGTGTTCTCCTCCACCTCCCCACTACTCTCAGTAGATGGCGGTGGCAGGCTCTCCACAATGTCTTCGGCCACATCATCGAGTCGGGCCATGAATGTGTCCGCGAGGTCCACTTGGTTCTCACCACTCGGAAAGTTCCTCATGTCCTCGGGATTTACCACCTTGGAGAGCACAGGGCTGCCCTTACATATAAGTCCCATAGACCTGGTCACTGCGCACGCAGGGTACACAACATTATTCTCTGCGGCGGGTGGATCCAGGCAAACCTTAGGGGTAGGCAACATAATAGGCAGTCTGGAGTCCCCTACCTTATCCCCTGCTAAATCATTACCAACTATTACATCAACATTAGAGAAAGGTAGGTATGAAGTAACTCCAACTGTACAAACACCCTTGTGGAAATGACGTTTCGGTCCGTCCTGGACCATTCTCAAGACATTCTCAATCGACTTGAGAATGGTCCAGGACGGACCGAAACGTCGTCGTCCCTTCAACTTCTAGTGTGTGGTCTGGTCAACAAACTTCAGCCACGTTATTGTGACTCATCGCTTGCACCCTTGTGGAAATCAGATTCCAGGGTAACCTTATGGAGGGGGTACTGCTCGAGTATCACTAGTGACACCCTCGACCAGTACCACCTCTCCAGTGTCGAGAGTGTTGGCACCTTGCAACGCTCTCTCTAAAATTAAAGTCTGGATGGCACCGGTGTCTCGGAAGATCACTACGTCCTTCCAGGAAGAACCCTCAGACAAAAGTAGTCTCCCTTTCAATAAGAATGGGGTAAGCAAGCGCAACCACTGTGGGTTGGAGGTATTACTCCCTAACCCTTCCGAAGGCCTCAAGCCCTGTGTCACAACTAGAGCATTGGGTCTTTTTTTCCGGGTACAGTTGCCAACAACGGCTAATAGTGTGGTTTGGACATTTACAGTGACCACAAAAACGTCTGGGAGAAAAGACATTACTCACAGAATTACCCTTCGGTTCACCCTTAGGTGCCGTGGGGCTAGACACTTTAATAGGGTTAGTTATGTCTGAAACAGAAGGTGCATTAGTTAAAGGGCTAGAATGAGCTGGTCTGGACTGACTGTGGGTATAAGTTTTGCTACTCTGTGGGGTATAATTATTTTTATTTGGCCTTTTGCCCGCCAATTGCCAAGGCCAAAGAATTGTCTCCAAAGAATTCTCAAAGAATTACTCATTATTGCTGTCTAAGATAATTAGACGAGCCAAAACTAAATACTACGAAGATAAATTTACCCAAATAAAGAGCAACATTAAACAAACTTGGAGAACAATTTCACAAATATTGGGATCAAAGAAGTCTTTAAATAACAAACCGGCTCTCCTGTCTAATAACGATGGTCAGCTTTCAGCCTCTGATTCTGCTATTTTATTTATTTATTTTTTATTTATTTATGCATATACAAGAATGTACATAAGGAATGTGAAGATACAAATATGGTAATTACAGTCTTGTAAAGCCACTAGCACGCGCAGCGTTTCGGGCAGGTCCTTAATCTAAGAAGAGTTCAATAGGTTCTTCTCTTCCATTGGTTCATCCCTTGCAAATGATATTCCATATTCCAGTACTGACATTAAGGACTATCTTACAGGTAACTATCCACAGTCTCTGTACCTAAAGCCTATTAATTCCACTGACGTCAATGAGATAATCCTTTCCCTTAAAACCAAGTCTGGTGCCCTTTGAGGAGATACCAACTTTAATTTACAAAAAAAGCCTCCAGTTCTTTAGCCCCTGCTATTGCTTTGCTCTTCAACAAGTCACTTGAACTCCAAACCTTCCCAGATATTCTAAAAAAAGCGAGAGTAACGCCTGTCCACAAATGTGGTGATCTCACAGATGTTAACAACTCCAGACCTATATCTATCCTGCCAAACTCGTCAAAAAATTTTGAAAAACTAATCTATAAGCAGCTTTACTCATATCTAGCCAAACTCAATATACTTAGCCCTTGCCAATATGGCTTCAGACCCAAAAAAAGCACCTAACGATGCACTTATTAGTATGCTTAACTCGATTCATACAGCTCTTGATAAAAATGAGTTCCCTGTTGGGTTGTTTGTGGACCTGCGTAAAGCTTTTGATACTGTCAACCACCAAAACCTTCTTCTTAAATTACATCATTATGGAGTCAGAGGACACTCCCTACAATACCTCAAATCCTACCTTACTGACAGGCTCCAATATGTTTCTGTGAATAATACAATTTCTCCCACCCTACCCATCAACATTGGTGTTCCCCAGGGCAGCATACTTGGCCCTCTCCTCTTTCTCATCTACATTAATGACCTTCCAAATGCCTCCCAACACCTCAAACCAATTCTATTTGCTGACGACACAACCTTCATTTACTCCAGTTCTGATCCCCTTGCTCTAAATGCCACAGTAAATACTGAGCTAAATAAAGTCCATCTGTGGCTAACTGCCAACAAACTCACCCTTAACATTGACAAAACTTTCTATATTCTGTTTGGCAATAAATCCTCTAATCAAATAAATCTCAAAATAAACAATACCCAAATTTGTAACAAATTAGATGGCAAATTCCTTGGCATTCTCATTGACCACAAGCTGAATTTCCAGGGACACATTCTAAACATATCAAAAAAAGTTTCAAAAACTGTGGGCATTCTTTCTAAGATCAGATATTATGTACCACGCCCTGCCCTGGTGACTCTCTATTACTCCCTTATCTATCCATATCTCAACTATGGTATTTGTGCTTGGGGCTCTACTACCCAAAATCACTTACGTCCTCTAATTTCTCAACACAAAGCTGCTATTAGGACAATATCCAATTCTGGCCCCAGACATCACTCGGTACCCCTACTCAAATCTCTGAATATGTTAGACATTAAGTCACTGCACATTCTCTCATGTGTATTATACATATATAAAACGCTAAACTATAATGCCAATCCTGATCTCAAAAGCTTCATAGAAGGTTGTAACAGAACCCATGAGCACCACACCAGAAATAAATACAGTTTTGATATTCCTAGAGTACGACTTAATAAACACTTTCGCGCTCTCGGCGCTCAAAAAAAACAATACCCCAGATGCTTTCGGCACTTCGCGCGCCTACGCGGTAAGACCGAAAAAGTGTACACTCTTTTGACTGTCCTGACAATAATTGAAGGCGCACGTATTTAAATTTGGTATCACTGTGTTCGCAATGAAATTGTCTATAAGAGCATACCTATAAAATGCCGCCCAAGCATAAGGAGTATCAACACCAAATAAAAAACTATGCAGATCACTCGCCGAGAGCGCCAAACAGCAACAAAATGTTTCCACTCTCTTAATGGTTGCGAAGCCTACAGTTGTCCTACATCGCTAATTTTGGTATCATTGGAATCGCAATAAAATTTTCTACACGGACATATGCATATGAATGTTTAATATAGGTAATTGCCCACCCGCAAGAGTGTGTGAAGTGGAGAGTAGTTAGCCGCGAGCGCACTGGCGAAAACACAGGGGGGAAATCATGCTTGGAAAGTTTATACGTTTCCTGACCCTACTTTTCTATGTACGTATTTCTTTTTTATACCAATGTGTTCGCAATAAAATGTTCTATAAGATGAACTGTATAACATTTGTACAAAGCATGTGTAAGAGAAGCGCCAAATATAGAACCACGTCACTCAGTGGTTTCTGCGTTCGCGGCAGAAACAAATGCATTGTTTTCGTTCGTTTGATGTTTGTCATGTTTATACTTGTTGAAACATTTTATAATTTGTATGACAGTGATCGCAGTAAAATTCCCTACACAGACATATACATAACACATACAAATATTTCCCACGTGTTGGATATATCAACGGCTAAAGGGAACCCACTGCCACACGCTCGCCACACCCCCAAACATACTTTTTTTAATACTCGATTTTGTTTAATACTCGATTTGTTTTAATACAAACATATTCGATTTTTAATCTCTACCGGAAGCGATTAATGTTCCAATAGTTTTTTAATTAAGAAATCCTTCTAGAAGCTTCTGGATCCTTGAGAGATCATGCACAAAGTCACGTAGGCATCTATAGGGCCCCTATGGTGTACGTGATCATAGTAACATTGTCATCTAGGATCAAGCTGTATAATGAATCTAATTTGATTCGGATTTTATTCTGATACGATTTTATATGATTTTGATATAATATAGATATGATATAGATATGATATAGAAATGATACAGAAATTATACATTTCTTAGATGATTATATAGGTAGGTGGGTAAAAATTTCCCACATCTTCCAGAGGGAGAGAACTGGCACAGAGTCCAATACTAAGGACAATATTAACCATATGTATTTATTTACTCTCCATTGGATTGATAATACAAGTGCAAATTTTGCTTGCACTTTTGTGCTGCTGTCCGTTGTGGACGATTGTGTCTGTTAGGAGTCTGTGGGTCATATGGAGTTAGAGTGTCTTGAGGTCTCTCAGGATCTAACTGCTGCAGCTGGCTCACTGATTCCATGTGGATGAGTTTGTCCAATGTCTTCAGGGAAGTTGTTCCTTTAGACAGGATTTTTACTATTCTCAGAAACCCCTGGCTATCTGGATGGACTGAGACAACTTTTCCTAATGACCAGTCAGCCCTAGGGCCATCACTGTTTACCAAGACAATATCACCAGGTTGGAGATTAGATATATTATGGGGGACATTGGCCCCATAGTGATGTTCTCCTAGAGATATAAGATATCCTTTTGTCCAAACATCATTCCATTTTTGGATTATGCTGGACAGATGCTTATACCCCTGAACCAACTCGCTCTGACTCACATATGAGGGATCTCTGATCTCATCATCCACTAGAGATGGTACCGTAGTCAGAAGTCTTCCATACATTAGGTGGGCAGGACTTAATGGCTCATGTTGAGTAGGATCATCAGACAAGTAAGTCAACAGCCGGTTATTCACCCTTGATTCTATTTCCGTGACTTCTGTCTGGAGTTCTTGAAGATTGATTTTCTGACGGTGTAGAGATTTTCTCAAGGATCTTTTGACAGTTCCAATTAAGTGTTCATAAAATCCTCCATGCCATGGAGCTCTCAGATGGATAAATTTCCATCTGCAATGACGATGTTCCAGTGTGGAAGTAACTGCAGGATAGGAACAGATTTCTCGTAGACATACTTCTCCAGCTACCAAATTTGCTCCATTATCTGAAATCATTACCTTAGGGCATGATCGGCGTCCTGCGAATCTGCGGAAAGCTTGAATAAATGATTGAGCAGTCATATCGGGTGTTACCTCTAGATGTACTGCCCTGGTGGTAGCACAGGTGAACAGACAGATGTATGCCTTGATAGGTTGCTTATCTGCAGTCCCTGTTAGATATATTGTTCCTGTATAATCTACTCCAGTCGTTTTGAAAGGGTGTAGATGGACCACTCGTTCCTTTGGTAGGGGTGGTGGCCCTGGATAAGATCAAGTTCTTGCATCGTACCTTCGGCATATCATGCAATTCTTCAAGATTGATTTGACTGACTGTCTTCCCTGAGGAATCCAGTATTGTTGTCTGTGTGAGTGTCTGTTACTACCCTGGGTTCTCCAGTGGAAACCAGAGGTCAAAATTGAGCTATTAAACTTTCTGGTAGTACAGTTGAGTGCATCTCGAGCGGCAATTGTTTGTATCTTCCCTGCCAGATGTAAGACTATTATTGTTTCTCAAAGAGCATTTAAAGACTGAGCTGGGGGTTGATTATTAAATAATAACATAGGCACCAACTTTGCTTACTAATACTTTCTAATCATTTGTAAAGTAACAATACGTTGCATAGGGGAAGATCTTTAATGTGCTTAGCTGCACGATCAATTAGGCTCCTTCCGGCACCACGACATAGGAGGCCTAGCTGGTCGCTAGGAGGCCTTCTCTGGCTGGCGTTCGTGCGGACGAGACCTACTCTGTGGCTGCACCCCTAATCTCCTCCCTTCTCCTCTTACTTATTTCCCTTACCTTAAGTTCCTGTACCATTAAGTTAAGTATTGTATGATTTCTAAGTGTACCTTCTCTGGTAGTAACGATTGGTGAGACCTGGGGGTAGTAGTTGCCAGTGTTTTGGGTAACCCTAAGTGTTGTGTTTTGTATTAGGGTACCACGTGGGGTCTCGCTACCCTAAGCTGCATCCAGCTTCAGTGCTTATCCAGTAGTACTTTACCCTAGCTTGTTATTAGTGTAAACCTTGTATCCTGCCTATGTGGACCAAGGCTTTTAACGTAAGATAGTGTGGTAAAGTTATTATTATTATTGTTATTGGTGTGAGTGTATATGGGGGGTTGTTAAGGGGTTAATAAATAAGTACATGAATTACAGAGTATCCCTTCTTCCTGTGTGGGAGCGCATTGATCAACCCTTAGACTAACATATATGGTCTAGTAGCAAGTTATTACTACTGTGGATAGTTTATTTTGGGGGCCGGGCCTTTTAGCTCTCCCATATTTGATACTCTTGTCTTCTAACTACCCTTACCCCTTATTAGTACCAGTACCCCATAGAAGCCAATACACCATTATTTTTAACAAGTGGGGGCCTGTCCGGGAGGAACATTATAAGTGTAAAAAATTAGATTCTTGAGTGCCAAAACTAAAATTTTTGTTTCCGCAGAACGGTTGTGTGCTAGCCTAGGGTCCAGCTCATCTAGCTAAGGACATTCTTGCACTGACTGGACACCCAGCTGGATCCCTTCACGATTAAGGTTAGTGTGGCCTTGTGTTAGGGGCCGTGCAAATTTTTGTTTTTTTTCCAATTTTTATTTTTTAATTTTTTCTTTGGCTGGGAGCTAAAATTATTAGTGATGTCTTCTGAAATGCAGAGACTGGCAAGCGAGCCTTCAGTGGTAGAGATAAAGAAACTTAAAAAGTCTAATTTAGTATTGTTAAGCAAGGAATTTGGCCTAGAATTAAATGAAGCGGATAAAAAGTGGACTTTGGTGAATGAAATATTACAACATTGTATTGATGAAGAACTATTGGCAAGTGATACACCTTTATGCAAGCCTAGCCAAGCAGAAAGTGCAGCTCATAAGGATAGAGAATTACCTCTAGAGTTAGCAAGAATAAAATTAGAGGAGCAAAGACTCAAAACCGAGGAGGCTAGAAATAGAGCGAATGCCACTGGACCTCCACCTGCCGGGGATTCAAACCCCAGGCATTATGAGAAAAAGCATAATTTGCCTGAATTTTCCGAGTCTGACCCTGAAAGGTTTTTCAACCATTTTCAGAGATTGGCCACGTCCATGAACTGGCCAAAGGAAGAGTGGGTGAAAATCCTACAGGGAAGACTTAGGAGTAAAGCACAAGATATTTTTATAAACATGCCTGACGACGAGTGTTTTGAATATGATAAAGTCAGGGAATGTATTTTGCGGGCATATGAAATTACTCCTGAAGCTCACCGCCAAGTTTATCGCAACCTTAGGCCTACTCACAACCAACCGCTCACTGAATTTGTGAATGATCAAATTCGATTGTTTGATAGATGGATTCGCTCGGCGAAAGCCAAAACATACGAGGCTCTCAGGAACTTAATTTTAATGGAGCATTTTATAGATATTATGCCAGAGAATGTTTCACAGTACATTAGAGGAAGGGTAGAGGTAAATTCTAAAATAGGGGATTTGGCCAAGTTGGCAGAAAACTACCAATTGGCGGGCAAAAGGCCCAATAAAAATAATTATACCCCACAGAGTAGCAAAACTTATACCCACAGCCAGTCCAGACCAGCTCATTCTAACCCTTTAACTAATGCACCTTCTGTTTCAGACATAACTAACCCTGTTAAAGTGTCTAGCCCCACGGCACCTAAGGGTGAACCGAAGGGTAATTCTGTTAGTAATATCTCTTCTCCCCGACGTTTTTGTGGTCACTGTAATCGTTCAAACCACAATATTAGCCGTTGTTGGCAACTGTACCCGGAAAAAAGACCCAATGCTCTAGTTGTGACACAGGGCTTGAGGCCTTCAGAAGGGTTAGGGAGTAAGACCTCCAACCCACAGTGGTTGGACTTGCTTACCCCATTCTTATCGAAAGGGAGACTACTTTTGTCTGAGGGTTCTTCCTGGAAGGACTTGGTGATCTTCCGAGACACCGGTGCCATCCAGACTTTAATTTTAGAGAGTGCGTTGCAAGGTGCCAACACTCTCGACACTGGAGAGGTGGTACTGGTCGAGGGTGTCACTAGTGATACTCGGGCAGTACCCCTCCATAAGGTTACCCTGGAATCTGATTTCCACAAGGGTGTTTGTACAGTCGGAGTCACTTCATACCTACCTTTCCCTAATGTTGATGTAATAGTTGGTAATGATTTAGCAGGGGATAAGGTAGGGGACTCCAGACTGCCTATTATATTGCCTACCCCTAAGGTTTGCCTGGATCCACCCGCCGCAGAGGATAATGTTGTGTACCCTGCGTGCGCAGTGACCAGGTCTATGGGACTTCAATGTAAGGGCAGCCCTGTGCTTGCCAAGGTAGTAAATCCCGAGGACACGAGGAACTTTCCGAGTGGTGAAAACCAAGTGGACCTCGCGGACACATTCATGGCCCGACTCGATGACGTGGCCGAGGACATTGTGGAGAGCCTGCCACCGCCATCTACCGAGAGTAGTGGGGAGGTGGAGGAGAACACTGTTGAGCCTCGGCCAATAGCATCTGAACAAGGCCTAGATGCCTCCTTGAGTGAGTTACAGAAAGCTGACCCCACTCTTGCAGATTGTCATGAGACAGCCGTCTCTATGGAGGAAATTGTAGACGCAGCAACTGGGTACTACTACAATGATCGGATTTTGATGAGAAAATGGAGACCACAGAGTGCTCCCTTGTCAAATGAGTGGGAGGTAGTCCACCAGGTTATGTTGCCGACCTGCTATAGAGAAAGAGTTTTGGCAGCTGCTCATGATGATCCTATGGGGGGACATCAAGGTATAAATATTACGTATCACCAAATTTTAAAGTATTTTTTCTGGCCCAAGCTGAAAAGCGATGTGGCAAAATTTTGTAATGCGTGTATTGTTTGTCAACTGGTTGGGAAACCAAACCAGACTCCACCTAAAGCTCCTCTAAAGCCTATTGTCGTGCCAGAGAAACCATTTTCTCATGTGGTAATGGACTGTGTTGGACCATTACCTAGAACTAAGTCTGGTAATATTTACCTAATCACAATGATGTGTATCACTACTCGTTACCCAGAGGCTTTTGCTGTAAGGAACATCCGAGCAAAAACTGTGGTTGCTCGTATGTTGCAATTTTTTTCCACTTTTGGACTGCCTCGGGTCGTGCAAACTGACAATGGTACTAATTTTAAGTCTGATATTTTTGAGCAATTTTGTAAGGAACATGGAATAACTCATAAGGTTTCCAGCCCATACCATCCACAGAGTCAGGGGGTAATTGAACGTTTCCATCTAACTCTGAAGCAGATGTTGAAGACATCGTGCGAGAGTTCCCACACCTTCTGGGATGAGAATTTACCGTATGTTTTGTTTGCGGCTAGAGAGGGATTACAAAGTTCACTGGGTTGTTCTCCTTTTGAGTTAGTCTTTGGCCATAAAGTTCGTGGACCCTTGCAAATGTTACAGGAGAATCTGTTAGGGAACGTAACGTTAACCGAAGGTTCGGCTTTCTTTGCGCAACACCACCAGAGACTCAAGAACTGCAAGGCGGCTGCATTAAAGTATCTTGGCAAGGCCCAAGAAAAGATGAAAGAACGTAACGATGCTAAATCTAAGTTACGGGTATTTCAGCCTGGCGACCCTGTCCTGGTATTAAAGCCTCGACTAGGGAACACTATGTCCCATAAGTACGAAGGCCCCTACATTGTGACAGAAAAGACTGGGGACCTCACGTACAAAGTGAGGCACTCTGACAAACGTAACCAGGTAATGCTCATACATGTAAATCGACTGAAGAAGTTCCAGGGCCCCAGGCCCATTGCGCTAACCAATGTTTCCATTTCCAGTGAGAGAGGGGATGATTGTTCTGGGGACCCAACTAATCTCATTTTCAATAATTCTAGTTCTGTGAATGCTGTGGAGGAGAGACTGTCCCATTTACAGATGACCCAACGTGAAGAGGTGCAGTCGTTGGTTGACGAATTTTCCAGTCTGTTCGGGGAGGTCCCGACCCAGACTGATGCCATTTGCCATGATGTCGAGTTGACGGACTACACTCCCATTCGCCTTCAACCCTATCGGATGAGTCCAGAAAAGGCCATCGTACGGAAGGAGGTCGACTTCTTGCTCCAGCACGGCCTCATCCGGCCGAGCCAGGGCTCTTGGTGCTCGCCCTGCCTTTTGGTCCCCAAACCAGACGGCTCCTGGCGATTATGCACCGACTATCGGCAGCTCAACAAGGTGACCATTGTGGATGCCTATCCGCTGCCCCTCCTCGAGGACTGCATCGACGAGCTGGGAAATGCCAAGTACGTCTCGAAATTTGATCTCTCGAGGGGGTATTATCAAATCCCCCTCACTGAACGTGCTAAACAACTAACTGCGTTTGTGACACCTGAGGATGTTTTTGAGTATCAAGTGTTACCATTCGGCTTGCGTAATACTCCTGCCACGTTCCAGAGACTCATGAACTCTCTGCTCGCTAAGGTGCCAAATTGTCAGGCGTATTTAGATGATATCGTGCTCTTTGACAGTAATTGGGCTGACCACATAGCTAGGTTACGCCAGTTGTTTGCCATCTTGAAAAGGGCAAATCTTACCTTAAATGCTAAAAAGTGTCATTTTAGCCAAGGCACAGTGACGTACCTCGGTTATGAAGTGGGCCAAGGAAAAGTGTTACCTCGGCAAGATAAAATCAGTGCCATTCTGGAGTATCCAGTACTAAAGTCTAAAAAGGACGTTCAAAGATTTATCGGTATGTGTGCGTACTATCGACGTTTTTGTCAGAACTTTTCCAGTGTTGCCACTCCTCTCACAGACTTGTTGCGAAAAGCCGTTAAATTTAAGTGGTCATCAGACTGTGCAGAGGCATTTAAAAATTTAAAATTGATCTTAGCTTCCGCCTCAGTGCTTGCTAGTCCAAGGTTCGACCGACCGTTTAAAATTCATGTTGACGCGTCTGACTCGGGTGCTGGTGCAGTGTTGTTGCAAACTGGGGATGATCAGGTGGAACACCCAGTATATTATTACTCTGTGAAATTCGACAAGGCGCAACGCAATTATTCAGTGGTAGAAAAAGAGGCGTTGGCGCTAGTGTTAACATGTAAAAAGTTCGAAGTTTACCTCACAGGTAATATAGTGGAAGTGTACACGGACCATAACCCACTAGTCTTCCTGACTCAGATGAAGGGTAAGAATAAACGCATCCTCAGGTGGGCGTTCTACCTACAGGACTTCAATCTTTCCATTACCCACCTACCGGGCAGACTCAACGTGATAGCCGACGCTCTGTCCCGGTTGCCTGAATAACATTCATCTGAGCCACAGAAAGCCATTTACCAACTGTCATGCTTTAGTTATTTTTTTTTAGGTTCTCCTGTGACATTAAATATTCCGTGTCCAATTTATTTACTTCCCTGTTCTTTTATTTTTTTTTCTCCTTTCAGAGAACTCCTTTGTATTTTTTTTGCAGAGAAATTGTTTTTGATTGATTTTGTGTTTTTGTCATATGTTTTTTTTTATTCTCTGTATACTCTTACAAAAAATATGACTACTATTCTAGTAGTCACATTTTTTTTTCTCTGAAGGGGGGAGGAGTGTTACGACCCTGGGTTCTCCAGTGGAAACCAGAGGTCAAAATTGAGCTATTAAACTTTCTGGTAGTACAGTTGAGTGCATCTCGAGCGGCAATTGTTTGTATCTTCCCTGCCAGACATAAGACTATTATTGTTTCTCAAAGAGCATTTAAAGACTGAGCTGGGGGTTGATTATTAAATAATAACATAGGCACCAACTTTGCTTACTAATACTTTCTAATCATTTGTAAAGTAACAATACGTTGCATAGGGGAAGATCTTTAATGTGCTTAGCTGCACGATCAATTAGGCTCCTTCCGGCACCACGACATAGGAGGCCTAGCTGGTCGCTAGGAGGCCTTCTCTGGCTGGCGTTCGTGCGGACGAGACCTACTCTGTGGCTGCACCCCTAATCTCCTCCCTTCTCCTCTTACTTATTTCCCTTACCTTAAGTTCCTGTACCATTAAGTTAAGTATTGTATGATTTCTAAGTGTACCTTCTCTGGTAGTAACGATTGGTGAGACCTGGGGGTAGTAGTTGCCAGTGTTTTGGGTAACCCTAAGTGTTGTGTTTTGTATTAGGGTACCACGTGGGGTCTCGCTACCCTAAGCTGCATCCAGCTTCAGTGCTTATCCAGTAGTACTTTACCCTAGCTTGTTATTAGTGTAAACCTTGTATCCTGCCTATGTGGACCAAGGCTTTTAACGTAAGATAGTGTGGTAAAGTTATTATTATTATTGTTATTGGTGTGAGTGTATATGGGGGGTTGTTAAGGGGTTAATAAATAAGTACATGAATTACAGAGTATCCCTTCTTCCTGTGTGGGAGCGCATTGATCAACCCTTAGACTAACATATATGGTCTAGTAGCAAGTTATTACTACTGTGGATAGTTTATTTTGGGGGCCGGGCCTTTTAGCTCTCCCATATTTGATACTCATGTCTTCTAACTACTCATACCCCTTAATAGTACCAGTACCCCATAGAAGACTCCTCCATGTTTGATGATTTGTTGATGTGTATGTAACACAATCAACGTTGTGATCCAATGATTTTTGGTAAAAGCCATGGATGCACGGTATCTAGATTGATATCTGCGTGTTTAAGTCTCCCTCCACAATGCAGAATGTTGTGATTTTCTTGGTCTATCCACAGACCCAGATTGTGTTTTAACTTATGCGGAAGATTTTCATAGTTATTCCCATAAGTTTCTCTCTGGGCTTGTCTTACCCAATAGATAAGTGCATCTGGAAAAGTGTATTTTATACCCTTTTTCCTGAGATATTGAAACACGTTCCGCATTACATTGATTAATTTGATGAGCGAGGAGTAACGAGTACAATCCAAGACTGATATTTGAGCTTGCTGCCTGGTGGTAGTTATGGTTTGTGTCGTGATGACGTGTGGCTTTTGTTCAGGCCAACTACCATTCACTAACCATCGAGGCCCATGAAACCAAATATCTGCCTTTGCAAACTGTTTAAATGTCATACCTCTTGATAAGAGATCAGCTGGATTATCTTTTGTTGGTACATGCAACAACTGAAAGCCTGCGGAAATTTCTTTAATTTCCGAGACGCGATATTTTACATATGGAGTTGGACAGTTGTCGTTTCGTACCCATTGTAGGACAGCTTCATTGTCAGACCATATAATGACATCTTTGTAGTTCATGGTAGACAAGACTTGTTTGATATGCACTGATAAGTATGTGCCAGTTAGCAGTGCTGTTAGTTCCATCTGAGGCAAAGTCCTCTTTTTTTTAATGGAGCGACTCTGGCCTTAGAGGTGATAAGATATGATTGATTAGATGTCACTAAGTAAGCACAAGCTCCAAAAGCTTTGGCTGATGAGTCTGCGAATACATGTAGTGATACTTCTTCATTTTCCTCGACTATGTGTCTCGGAAAGATTATCTTTTCGACTAAAGTTTGTTCTTGAGCCACTTCCATCCAAGCTTTTTTGTAACTGGAGTGGTAGTGGATCATCCCAACCAACATTAGTCTTCCAAGCTTCTTGCACCAATAAACACCACTTGATAGTCGAAGGATTTAGTAGACCAAGTGGGTCGAATACTTTACTAACTTGTGAAAGCAAATCCCTTTTTGTAGCAATGCAATAATTTACTGGTACAGCTCTGATTTGAATTGTGTCCGAGATTAAATCCCACTCCATACCTAACACCTTTTGTGATTCTGGTACGTGATATTCAGGGTAATCTCTTGCTATTTGATTATTCAATGTTGCATTATTAGAGGCCCAAGATTGTAGTGGCATGTTGGCACCTTGTAGCTCCTGGTTGGCCTCTTGATATAATTGTAACAGTTCAGTAGTACTGTTAACTGCCCCTTGAAAATTATCTACATATAGATTTTGACTGATTTCAGCCTTATAGGGACGTGATGATTTCTTCAGATGCGTATCTAGAGTCGCTTGCAACAGAAATGGACTTGACGTCGCGCCAAAACGAACTGAGGAGAATCTGTAAGTTACTATAGGACTATTGACATCTTCTGGTTTCTCTACCCATAGAAACTTAGTGAAGTCTCTTATCTTCTCCCTGCAAGCCGACTCTTAGAAAGGCCTTACTAATGTCTGCTGAATATGCATATTTGTTAAGTCTAAACTTCAGCAGTATATCATACAATTTCTGAGTTAGACTTGGACCTGTTTGCAAACAATCATTTAGACTGGTTCCTTGGGGTCCAGATTTAGAGCTACAATTAAAAACTATCTGTAAAAGAGTCGTTTTTGATTCTCTCATTACAGCCATGTGGGGTAAAAAATGGCCTGTTTCCTTATTGTCGTGTTTCACGACTTCGATGAATTTATTCTTTAATTGTTGAGCAATAAACTTATGATAGAGTTTTAAATGCTCAGGCCTTTTTCTTAGCTTTGCTAATTGAGATTTAAATTGACTGTAAGCCATGTGATAATTGGTAGGTAAGGTTTTATGGTTGATTTTCCATGGTAGCCTTAACCAGTACTGTCCATCTTGGTACTGTACAGTTTCTAAGTACTGATTGTATCCACAGACATCATCAGGACTTGGTTGTTCAGGAATTATTCCTATGGCATCAAGTTCCCACAATTGATGTACAGATTCCAATCCATCATCAATCATATGGAGGATTTTAAGTGGCGACTGTTCTTTGCCTAGCCACGCCACAATTACAGTTTCTATATAATGTGATTTTTCAGGAGTTGAAGGTTCAAGATCTAGTATAGGTCCTGTCATCAATATGCCTCCTGTTGATTTGAGTATATTCATACCCATACATTCCTCTGATCCGAGAATGAATCCATGATAGTAGTCAGCTCCAATCAGGATTCCAATATTCCCTATGTAGTCAGAATCGAGCAGAGGATCTGCTAATTGGATTCCTTTTTCTTTTAGGAATTTAATTGTGGCTGCCAGACCAGTCACTTCCATTTCAGTAGGAATTTTATCAACTACTATGGCTTCGACTGTCCTTTGGGATGTACCTAGACCGACATTGAGTTTTACTACTGGAAAGGTTCTACGACCTGAATTAGTAAAAAAACCTGATAAGGATGTAGATACTTGCTTTGAAGATTTAAGTTGTAAATCTTCTGCCATCTTTTTACTGATAAAGGTTTTCTGTGATCCTTGATCAAAAAAGCCTCTTGTTTGAATACAAGTTCCTTGATTGCATAGTTCTAGCTATGCAGTAGGCAATATGGCTGTTGTAACAATTTCTGTATCTAAGGCATTGACATTACTCATTACTGTACATAATTGTACGGCTGTTGTGGTATTATCATCTTTTGGCTTTGCCTGAGATGCAGGTTGATTATTGGATGTCTGTGATCTGGATTGAGTGTTGATATCACCACAGAGTGCTGTGTGATGTACTCTTTTATGACAATATTGGCAGTTCTGCAACTGAGTGTTACACTCACTTGTATCATGCTTCCGTAGACAACGGATGCACCTGTTCAGAAATTTCAGTCGACTGATTCGACTGACAAGGCCTTCATAAACTGTGCATTGATAAATGTTATGTGCTTCTTGACAGAATAAACATTTTGGGGCGCTTGCAGCTACTTTTGTCTTATATGTCTTGGGAGCTTGATTTCCTACAGTTCTGTTAACTGTGGGGGATATAGCATAAGAGCCAACATTACTCTGTTTCCACTTTGCAGAAGAGGAGTTTTGTTGCCTTGATTTTTGACTGCCAGTATGGACATTTTTGTTTTTGTCCGTGGATTCACTTTTAGTGATTTTTTCTTGAGATCTAAGTTTTCCTCGGCTTCGTAATCTTTATACGTAAGCTCGAAGTCCATCAAAGATTTGGCTTTGTGATAAGATGTTGTTACAAGTATGTAAAACTTGTAGGTAAGTAATTACATGCAAGTAGGTCATACAAGCATGTAACACTTGTACTCCTCTAAGGATTATCTTAAAGGATGAATTGTATCTGTAATAATGTGTATCTTCATTATTCATGACATGATGAAGCATTTTGCTTTTGCTTTTTCTCGGCTTTGCCTTTTCTATTAAGTAAGTCTCTTTGAGATGCTTGACTGCCTTCAGATTTTCTGAGATTAGGTGATCAAGACTATATTATTGGATTAAGATAGTTATCTTAGATGGATGATAATACTTGTATTGACATTGTCAATGGGCTGTTAGCCTTTCAGATTGTAGATTAGTGATGAGGGGCTGTTTAGCCATTCAGATTGTGATGTGAGATTAAGATTGGTCTTAACCCCCAATGGTAGACTATTGTAGCCAAGTGATGATGACATTTGTCTATCACCTGATTTAAATGATCTGTAGGCTGTAAATTCAAGTGATTTTTTAGAATCACTTTGTGTCCTTTTATTTAATGTTTCTGTAGCTGGTTTAATACTGTTAGCCATTTTGACTTTTTCCGAGTTTCGAAGATTCCGAGATATTTTCTTTTTTTCTGATAAATATGTTTAATGTTAATGTGTTTTGATAAATGAGCTTTCCTGTCTACTTAGGTAATGATTCCAAAGATCGTCCTTCATTTGCTCCCTGGAATCTGGATGTAGCAGGTGTTCAATTATCAAAAGTACTGTAATAATTTGGTTTGTGATCCGAATGCACCATATGCACGAAATCGGTAAATCATGTAATAACTTTTTAAAAATAGTAAATGGCACTATTTTTGCAAAGTTATTAGAAGATCTGTTACCCTAATAATTGTTTGATAAAATACAGTAGAATGCCTACTGGTTTTACCTGTAATAGGGTTTGATACAGTTGATTTTGGTTAGATTGTAATGAAATGCTCTTACAGTGATAAAAACACTTTTTTAAGGAATATTATGTAATGAGCAGCTTTGAAAATCAGTTGATTAGAGATAATGCTAGATAATACGCTTAAATATGTATATATGTTACCACAAGTGAGGTAAATAATGGTATTTATGATTAAGATGCAGTGCAGTTGTGTCTGTGACACTGATATACTTAAGTACTGTGGTTTTTTAACACAGAACAGTATTAGTATGCTTTGAATGCTTACTAGTTAATGGATATGGTGGCTTAAGCCACTGCAAACAATTTGTTTACTTAGATATATAGCTATGATAAATATTGGCTGTTAGCTAGGTTAGGTTAGAATATGTAAAACTTATTCCAATGCAAAATCAGGAAGTTTCTTGTGTATTTGCTATTGAAATATAATCTAGTTTCTAGACTATCTAGGTTTAAGAGACCATAAATATCTAGGTTCAAGGGACCAAAAATATCTAGGTTCGAAGGACCAAAAATGTGGGAAATACCTGCTGGGATTGATATAAGAGGAGACTACCAGGGACTTGTACTGAACTAAATTAAAAAATTACTGTCTGCAAATTAATTCAACTAAAATCTCTAGCTAGGGTTGTAAATCCTAGTTCCTCTTTTCCTAATGACAGATTGTGGGCTGTAAGGGACAGGTGGGGTGAATGAATTAGTTGATAGAAGTTCCAGTCCACCTGTAGACAGGGATCTCACATCAGCTTGTATTTTATACAAGGATAAGATTTAATAAATTCAGTTATATGACTGAACACTGGCTCTGTTTAAATCAGAGATTTAAACATGTACATAGTCGAGTCTAGCACCATAACTATTAACAGCCAATATGTTCTTATACTATAAACAACAATTTAAATTGTAAAAGTATAATAAATGACTTTAAATGTAGTCTAAGTACTGTTAACTAAGTACTAAAAATTATATTCAATTAAATGAACTTATATGATAACTGAAAAAATAACTAAGCAAGCAATTGTTAACTTAATTTATATATTCAAGTATATATGCAATGTATTTATACTCAATTTATATGATTAGGTAAAGTCAGCTTGATTGAATCCTCCACCTCCCAGCTCAGCTCGTTGTTGCCGTGTGGGGGCTTAGTGGGCGGCTGCCGGAATGTGATGCTCCTTGGGACAGTCCTCTGTCCTTTTCTAGCCTTGTGCTCCTGCTGCCGTTCTCTCCAATTCTGCTGAGCACCTTTTCTTTTTCCTTCTGTTTCGTTTTTCTCCCCCCTCTTCTCCTATCTGCTTGCCGTTTCCTGCCGACCTTTTGCTTGTTCTGGTTCTTCCCTTGGACTTGTTCTATTTTGACGCCCGGGTGCTTGAGGAGGCATACTCTTGCACCCGTAGAACTGTAGTACCCGACGTCGAGAGCGAGGGGAACCTTTTATTGTCAATTCCCCTTTCATCACTGAACCCAATCTCGACGGACTGTCGGTTTCTTAAGGTGGTGTTTGTGGGGCGTATACTCACGACGCACCCCTAGGAGGCCCCGGCAAGATCGGCAATAGCTTCTTGTTGGGTGCCCTGCCTTTAATTGTGGCTCCATGGTGGGTGTGGAGGCACATTCGTGAATGAATTTTTCTTTTCGTAATGATGATGACCCGTGTTTCGGCTGTTTCTGGTTTACCTTCTCAGGCTCGTGGGGTGGGCGACCAAGCCCCCGAGTCAGTCCGTGTTGGAAGACCGGGCTCTGTAGCCTCCGCTGCATTGGGCCCCGACCTTGCTCCTCCTTTGGCCTCTCTGACTCCTTCCCCTGGCTCCCCTTCCTTCTCTGTGGTTGGGTCGAGCCCCAAGCCCCCAGTGGTGACTACCTCGTCCCCTGGCACGGCTCCTTCTCTAGTTGTAACTACTGCGCCTTTTAACCCCTCTCTCTCTGGGGGTTCTCACCACCGTCCTCGTCACGGCCGCCCTCGCTCGATTCCTTCCAGTTCTGCTACCTATCAAGCCTTGTTTGGTCCCGCTTCGTGGGCCAAATATTTTGATCTTCTCCCTCTTGATTCTGCGCCTCCTGACGATTTCTCCCTCCATCGACATCTCGTTGATTCCGTGGATGCCTCCATTACTTTCAACCCCACTCGTCTCGGTACACGTGTCGTTGCTGCTTCTTCTCGGGATGCTGCTTCCCGCTTGGCTGCCTTATCCTGCCTTGGCGAGACCCCTGTTCGGGTCTCGAAGAACGCTCAGTTGAATGCCAGTGTTGGCACTATTCTGCTCCCGCCCCATGTTGCGACCGGTGTTCGGGACCTGCGCGACTGCCACGACGATATTCGACATATCCTTGCTGCCCAGGGCCATTCTATTCTCCAGGTGGACACGTTTACTCGTCCCCCTCGTGGTAGTCGCCGTCAACCCCTCCGGGTTGTGAAGATTGCCTTTGATGTAGGACCCTTCCACCCTCTGTCATTCTTGCTGGTGCCAAGTGCTCTGTCCAGGAGTACATTCCTTCTCCTCGGCTCTGCAACAAGTGCTGGAGGTTTGGGCATGGTGCCCTCCGCTGCTCCGGGACTGTCTCTATCTGTCCTTTGTGTGGTGGCAAAGGTCTCTCTAAGTCGGAGTGCACTTCTCCCCAGGCTTGTTGCCTCAACTGCGGTGATGCCCATCCTACCTTTTCCCGTGCGTGTGTCCATTACAAGCTTGCGGCAGCTGTCCTCAACTTGAAGCACTGGGAGCGTTTATCTTTTCCTGAGGCGAGACGCCAGGTTCGCCGGCTCCCGCCTTATGCTAATATCTCTTATGCGCGCGTGTTGCACTCTTCCTCTCCTCGTCCTTCCCGCCTTCCTCAGACTCACAACCGTTTCCGGGCCTTGGACCCTGATACGCCCACTGCCCCCTCTTCTGTTCCTTTGGGTTTTCTCCCGAAGGATCCACCTCCTGGTCCTCTGTCTGGGGTTCCCCTTCTTTCTACCCGGTCTGTCGTGTCTCCTGTGTCTTCTTCCTCGTCTCCCTCCGTTCCTCGTACCCATCCTTCCCCTCCATCTCTTGACTCTTCCCTATGCCTGTCGGTGCGGGCTGATGTCCATCGCTCTCCAAACGGCCGTCATGTGTGCTCTCGTTCAGCTTCTCCTGTTGAGACGCTAGAATCCGTTGCCCAGTACGTGGTTGCTGGGACACCTGTCTCTTTAAGTCAGAAGCGTAAATCTGGCTCCTCTCCTTCCTCCTCCCCGACGGGTAAGAAGGTTTCGCTTTCTTCCTCGGCCCCTACTTCTGCCTCTCTCGCTCCTTCCCCTCCCATTTCGGTGGTTGCGCCCCCTGTTCCTGCTATGGAGGTTTCTTTAGCCCCTGCTTCCCTCTCGGTTCCTGCCCTTGCTGAGGTACACTCCCCTCTTTCTACCCCTCCTCTTCCTGCTGCTGTCCTTGACTGCTCCTCTCCGTTGTCTCCTCCTCTTCCTCCTCCTCCTCGTCCTCCGGACCCCGCCCGCCCACCTCTGATCTGTTCTCCCGTTTCCTTCCCTCCGTCTTTGCTCAGTTTACCCATGCCCCCTAACCCTGACTTTGCTGACCCTGATCCCGACCCTGATATTCTTTAACGTGCTCTGTTGCTCTTTCGCCTTTGTTTCTTCCTTGTTCTCTGTTTTTGTCCTTTCTCTTCTCATCGTTGTCCATTCTTCAATGGAACGTTCGAGGTTATTACGCCAATTTCCTCGAACTCCAACTTCTGATTTCGCGGTTTTCGCCCCTTTGTGTCTGTCTCCAGGAGCCGATGCTTGGTGCTTGTCCTGGTCGTTTTCGTGGCTATTCCTTTCTCTCCCCCCCCCCAGCCGTTGCTGGGGCTTCTAATTCTTCTGCTCTTTTGATTCGTGCTGATGTTTCCTTTGTTCCTTTACTTTTTCCTTTGCCTCTCCATTGTTCTGCTGCTCGTATCTTTGTGGGGAAATGGTACACAGTTTGTTCCATTTATCTCCCCCCGAGTGTCCCACTTTCTCTTCCTGATTTGAAACACCTCCTAGACTCCTTGCCGGAGCCTGTGCCCCTGCTGGGTGACTTCAATTGTCGTCATTCTCTTTGGGGTGACGTTTTGACGAATACCCGGGGTCGCCTTCTTGAGCCGTTTCTCCTCTCTTCTTCCCTGTCTCTTCTGAATTCTGGTGAGCCCACTCATTTGGACTCTCGGACTCGCACCCTTTCTTGTCTTGATCTTTCTCTCTGCTCTTCTTCTCTTTACTTAGATTTCACGTGGCAGGTTCTTGATGACCTCCATGGAAGTGATCATTTCCCCATCCTTGTTTCCTTTTTCTCTTTTCGCCCTTCCCTCTCTTTCCCTAGGTGGCAGTTTGCTAAGGCAGACTGGACCCTATTTACCCTCAGTGCTACTCTCTCTGACCTCTCCCTTCTGCCTCTCTCTCTCGCTCTCCTCCTTTTTCATGACACTGTCTTCAACGCTGCCCTCTGCTCTATCCCTCGCTCTTCCTCTCGGGGTCCGCGGAAGTGCGTTCCCTGGTGGAATGCGGACTGTGCTCGGGCTGTCCGCTGTAAGCGTGCAGCCTGGATGAAGAACCGCCATAGGCAGACGACCGATTCTTTTCTTTTCTTTCGGAAAGCGAGTACAGTGGCCCGTAGGGCCATCCGTACAGCTAAACGTGAATGTTGGGCGTCTTATATCTCAACAATTATGTCCGAAACTCCTCTGGCCCAGATCTGGAAGCGTATCCGCAAGATAGCGGGTAAATTCGTTCCCGATGTTTCACCGGTCCTTCACCTCCATGATACTCTTGTGGGGGACCCGTTGCAGGTCGCTTCCGTACTGGGTTCCCACTTTTCTTCTGTTAGCTCTGGTCTTCATCTTCCCCAATCTTTTCTTCTTCGTAAACCTGTCCTTGAGTCTCGTCCTTTAGATTTCTGCACTCGTCTTCAACTTCCCTATAATGATCCCTTCTCTCTCTCTGAACTTCGTTCTGCCCTGGCCCTCTGCGGTTCTACGGCGGCGGGCTCCGATGGTATTCATTATGAGATGCTTCGCCATCTCCCTCCGTGCACGTCTCAGTATTTACTGAGTCTGTATAATCGGGTCTGGGAGTCGTCGTCAGTCCCTGAGGACTGGCTCGATGCAGTTGTCCTCCCTGTTCGCAAACTGGGGTCTCTGGGTACTTCCCCTAAGGACTTTTGCCCTATTGCTCTCACAAGTTGTGTCTGCAAACTCTTTGAACGTATGGTTAACGTTCGTCTGATGTGGTTCCTGGAACACCATCACCTCCTCTCCCCTTCTCAATTTGGTTTCCGCAAGTGCTGCAGCACGACAGATGTCCTGGTGAACTTGGAGGTCTATATTCGTACTGCTTTTGCTGCGAAGACCTCCGTTGTTGCCGTCCTTTTTGACCTGGAAAAGGCTTACGACACCACTTGGCGATATCATATTCTATCTCAACTTCATTCTTTTGGCCTTCGTGGTCATCTCCCTCTCTTTCTCCGCAGCTTCCTCTCCCGTCGTTCCTTTCGGGTGCGCCTTGGTACCGCGCTCTCTGCTTCTTTTCAGCAATACGAAGGTGTGCCCCAGGGTAGTGTTCTGAGCACTACTCTTTTTCTGGTTGCCCTCAATGGTCTTCTTTCCTCTCTTCCTTCTGGTGTCTTCTCCGCTCTCTATGTCGATGATCTTACCCTTTGCTGTCAGGGTGATGATTCGCCACTCCTTCAGCGCCGGCTTCAACTTGCAATTGATGCCGTGTCGTCTTGGGCCACCGATCATGGCTTCAAGTTCTCTACTTCTAAGACTTGTGCCATGACTTTTACGCGGAAACGGGTTGTTTTTCGTCCCTCTTTGTCACTTTATGGTCATCCCCTTGAATACAAAGATTCCACGAAGCTTTTGGGGTTATTCCTTGACACTCGTTTGTCTTGGTCTCCCTATATCTCTTACCTTTGTGTTGAATGCTCTAAGGCCCTTACCCTCCTTCGGGTCTTGTCCCATACTTCTTGGGGGGCAGATAGGCGCATTCTCCTTGCTTTACATTCCTCTCTTGTCCTGTCTAAGCTCGATTATGGTTGCCCTGCTTACTCGTCTGCTTCTCCTTCTACTCTTCGCCGTCTTGATGCTTTGCACCATACTGGGTTGCGCCTTAGTTCGGGTGCCTTTCGTTCGACTCCCGTCCTTAGCTTGTATGTTGACACTGGCTTCCTGTCTCTCCAGGACCGCCGTGATCGCTATTGTCTTCGCTATCTTGTGCGGTCCTTACAACATCCTTCCTCTCACCTCTGTCGTGCTTTAACTTTTACCCCTCCTGCGGTTCCTGTTCCTCTTCACCACCTCCTTCTTTCTGTCCGGTTATCTCACCTCCAGGATTCTCTTTCCGTTCGTATTTCTAATGTTTCTCCTCGTGTTGTTCCTTCTTTGCCCTCGTGGAGAGTCCCTCTTCCGCGGTTTTGTACTTCCTTGACCCGTATCACTAAAGACCCCTCCTACGGTTCTAAAACGCATTTTCCTTGAGCACTTTTCTTCTCACTCCCGCTCCGTTTCTGTCTTCACCGATGGGTCTAAGTCGGCGGACGGTGTTGGCTACTCTGTTGTTTTTCCTGATCGCACTTATATGTGTCGCTTACCTCCGGAGACTAGCATCTTTACAGCGGAACTTTATGCTATTCTCTATGCTCTTCGTCTCCTGCTTTCTCGTTGTCAGTCTTCCTTTGTAGTTGTTGTTGACTCTCGTAGTGCCCTCATGGCTCTCGGGTCCTTTAATCCGGTTCATACAGTAGTTGTCGAGATCCAGCATTGGCTGTTTCTTGTTCACAGTAAATTTAAGTCGGTTGAGTTTTGTTGGGTTCCCAGCCATATTGGTGTGTCTTTAAATGAGCGTGCGGATGCTGCAGCCAAGGAAACTATCTGCTCTTGTCCCGTCTCTCGTAAAGGCATTCCGTATCCAGACTTTTACCCGGTTATCCATTCCTCAGTCCTTACCCGTTGGCAGGCTTCTTGGTTGTCTGTTACTGGTAACAAGCTACGTACTCTTAAATGTTGTATTTCCTCGTGGCCGTCCTCCTTCCACCGTAACCGGTGGTGGGAAACAGCTCTGGCGAGGTTGCGTATTGACCATACTTGCTTAACCCATGGTCACTTGATGGAGCGCCGCCCTGCTCCTTATTATCCTAGATGCATTGTCCATCTTACGGTCGTGCATGTTCTTCTTGAATGTCCTGACTTCCAGGACGAGCGTGTGTCTTGCTTTCCAAACGCCCCTCGCGGTCACCTGTCCCTCAATAGAATTCTTGGTGACTCGGATACTTTTGATATCGTTCGCCTTATGCGTTTTCGTTCTCGTATTGGCATCCTTGGTGATATTTAGCCCCCTCTGATTATTTTGCGCATTTGATGGTGCTACATAGCCTTCCCGGTTTGGTGCCTTCTTTTGATAATTACTTACTTACTTGATTGAATCCTTTCCCACACAATGGACATTCATGAGATTTTATTTACTTATTGCAGCTGAATCTTTTTCTGACACAAATGGACACTCATGAGGTCTAGTGCTTGGATAAAGATTCACAGCTACACTACAATTTTAATAAACTTACTGAGATATGAGGCGTTGCCTCGCTTTATAACCGACAGACAGACTTATAGGATATTAAAGTTATACAAGCATACAATTGGCCAATTTATACACTACTGTAATAACCTTCAATATACTTATCTGAAGCCGGTTGCCTGTCTGACAAGTGTACCAGACTGGTTAACTCTCTTGTCGCAAGTATAGGCACGATATTTTGTATCGCAGTTTCCGTGGTGTAGTGGTAAGACACTCGCCTGGCGTTCCGCGAGCGTTATGTCATGGGTTCGTATCCTGGCCAGGGAGGATTTACTGGGCGCAATTCCTTAACTGTAGCCTCTGTTTAACGCAACAGTAAAATGTGTACTTGGATGAAAAAATGATTCTTCGCGGCAGGGGATCGTATTCCAGGGACCATAGGATTAAGGACTTGCCCGAAACGCTACGCGTACTAGTGGCTGTACAAGAATGTATTAACTCTTGTATATATCTCAAAAAAAAAAAAATATATAACAGCTTTGCTGTAGATAGTTGCTGTAGCGTTGCTATGTGGATTTTTCTTTAACTGCGTTGCAGAAGATGAGGGTTGATGGTGAAGGTGGAGCCAAGTCACTGTGTGCTCCGCTCTACACTTATAGATATAAATGTTCTTGGGATTTTCCTTGTAAATATTGTCCAGGTACTCCCCCAGTTCTAGAGAGTATTCACTGGTGATAAAGATAACTAGATAAGGTCGCCTAAGCCAAATAATGTTCCGTCACACATGTTCACTGTGTTGTAAACAAACGCGAAGTGCCGCGAGGTGTAGTCGTGGGCGCTTTTTGTTCCTAAGATGCCCCTCCCTTTCCCTTAAGACGTAGCTTTCAATGAATATTGATTGATTATTTTTACAGTCTAGACTTATGATTGAGATAAGATGTGATTATAATATAATTAGATATAGGATTTAAAGATTATAAGTAGTACTTGATAGTACCACTGATTCTTATTTAGGATTTGATTTTAAATATCTTCCGGGAGCGATTAATGTTCCAATAGTTTATTAATTAAGAAATCCTTCTAGAATTTTCTGGATCCTTGAGAGATCATGCATAAAGTCACGTAGGCATCTATAGGGCCCCCTATGGTGTACGTGATCATAGTGAAATTGTCATCTAGGATCAAGCTGTATAATGAATCTATTATGATTCGGATTTGATTTTGATATGATTTGATATGATTTTGATATAATATAGATATGATATAGATATAATATAGATATGATATAGAAATGATACAGAAATAATACATTTCTTAGATGATTATGTAAGTAGGTGGGTAAAAATTTCCCACATCGTTAGGTTAGGTAGGGTTGATTAGGTTTCGTCATATATCTACATTAATTTTAACTCCAATAAAAAAAAATTGACCTCATGCATAATGAAATGGGTAGCTTTATCATTCATAAGAAAAAAATTTGAGAAAATATATTAATTCTGGAAAACTTGCCTTGTTAGGCAAGTACGACATTCTGGCTACTAGGTACAACATATATATATATATATATATATATATTTATATATATATATATATATATATATATATATATATATATATATATATATATATATATATATATATATATATATATATATGTCGTACCTAGTAGCCAGAACCCACTTCTCAGCCTACAATGCACGCCCGATTTGCCTAATAAGCCAAGTTTTCTTGAATTAGTTGTTATAGACTACCTAACCTACCTAACCTAACCTAACCTAACTTTTTTGGTTACCTAACCTAACCTAACCTATAAAGATAGGTTAGGTTAGGTTAGGTAGGGATGGTTAGGTTAGGTCATATATCTACGTTAATTTTAACTCCAATAAAAAAAAATTGACCTCATACATAATGAAATGGGTAGCTTTATCATTTCATAAGAAAACAATTAGAGAAAATATATTAATTCAGAAAAACTTGGCTTATTAGGCAAATCGGGCCTTGCATAGTAGGCCCGACATATATATATATATATATATATATATATATATATGTCGTACCTAATAGCCAGAACGCACTTCTCAGCCTACTATTCAAGGCCCGATTTGCCTAATAAGCCAAGTTTTCATGAATTAATGTTTTTTCGTCTACCTAACCTACCTAACCTAACCTAACCTAGCTTTTTTTGGCTACCTAACCTAACCTTACCTATAAATATAGGTTAGGTTAGGTTAGGTAGGGTTGGTTAGGTTCGGTCATATATCTACGTTAATTTTAACTCCAATAAAAAAAAATTGACCTCATACATAGAGAAAAGGGTTGCTTTATCATTTCATAAGAAAAAAATTATAGTAAATATATTAATTCAGGAAAACTTGGCTTATTAGGCAAATCGGGCCTTGAATAGTAGGCTGAGAAGTGAGTTCTGGCTACTAGGTACGACATATATATATATATATATATATATATATATATATATATATATATATATATATATATGTCGTACCTAGTAGCCAGAATGCACTTCTCGGCCTACTATGCAAGACCCGATTTGCCTAATAAGCCAAGTTTTCCTGAATTAATATATTTTCTCTAATTTTTTTCAAATGAAATGATAAAGCTACCCATTTCATTAAGTATGAGGTCTTTTTTTTTATTGGAGGTAAAATTAACATAGATATATGACCGAACCTAACCAACCCTACCTAACCTAACCTAACCTATCTTTATAGGCTAGGTTAGGTTAGGTATATGAAAATGTTAGGTTAGGTTAGGTTAGGTAGACGAAAAAACATTAATTCATGAAACCTTGGCTTATTAGGCAAATCGGTCCTTGCATAGTAGGCTGAGAAGTGCGTTCTGGCTACTAGGTACGACATATATATATATATATATATATATATATATATATATATATATATATATATATATATATATATATATATATATATATATATATATATATATATATAACTTTTTAGACACTCAACCCACCAGGGGACTCGAACACTGGCCAACAAGGTGGCAGTTGCATGCTGTATCCACTACGCTATACTTCAAAGCCATAAGAGAGGTAGGAATTCTGGGGTATTTAACCAACCAGAATTCCAATCCTCTCCCAGGCGATGAGATAGTGTGGGACCTCGGATGCTCTTTCATCGGTTCCTGTTATATGGGAAAACTCAGTGCCAAATGCTTAATGCACAGACTACCCTATTCCAGTAGCTGAAGTTTATAACTTTTTAGACACTCAACCCACCAGGGGACTCGAACACTGGCCAACAAGGTGGCAGTTGCATGCTGTATCCACTACGCTATACTTCAAAGCCATAAGAGAGGTAGGAATTCTGGGGTATTTAACCAACCAGAATTCCAATCCTCTCCCAGGCGATGAGATAGTGTGGGACCTCGGATGCTCTTTCATCGGTTCCTGTTATATGGGAAAACTCAGTGCCAAATGCTTAATGCACAGACTACCCTATTCCAGTAGCTGAAGTTTATAACTTTTTAGACACTCAACCCACCAGGGGACTCGAACACTGGCCAACAAGGTGGCAGTTGCATGCTGTATCCACTACGCTATACTTCAAAGCCATAAGAGAGGTAGGAATTCTGGGGTATTTAACCAACCAGAATTCCAATCCTCTCCCAGGCGATGAGATAGTGTGGGACCTCGGATGCTCTTTCATCGGTTCCTGTTATATGGGAAAACTCAGTGCCAAATGCTTAATGCACAGACTACCCTATTCCAGTAGCTGAAGTTTATAACTTTTTAGACACTCAACCCACCAGGGGACTCGAACACTGGCCAACAAGGTGGCAGTTGCATGCTGTATCCACTACGCTATACTTCAAAGCCATAAGAGAGGTAGGAATTCTGGGGTATTTAACCAACCAGAATTCCAATCCTCTCCCAGGCGATGAGATAGTGTGGGACCTCGGATGCTCTTTCATCGGTTCCTGTTATATGGGAAAACTCAGTGCCAAATGCTTAATGCACAGACTACCCTATTCCAGTAGCTGAAGTTTATAACTTCAGCTACTGGAATAACTACTACTAACCCTAGCCAGTTCTAGCGAACTACCATCATTACCTAGATGGTAATACTCCGAAATTACCATCTCTTTTAAGGGTCTGAGCGGGTGGTGGAGAGGGTTAAGGCGCACCTGTTATGCCAGTTGCTGGAAGGCTTCTGTGCTGGCTAGGGTTCGAGTCTCCTGGTGGGAAAGTGTTCTAAAGTTGAATACTTAACTCTCGTGTTTAGGAGAGTTGTGCCTTAAGCAGAGACACTGTGTCTTCCCATATTAACAGGGACTTGATGAAATTAACGTATAAATGACCCCTCACTTGCTCTGGTGCTCTTGGGAGGTGTTGATCTTTGGGGTATTTAAATACTCCAAAATTACCATCTCTTTTAAGGGTCTGAGCGGGTGGTGGAGAGGGTTAAGGCGTACCTGTTATGCCAGTTGCTGGAAGGCTTCTGTGCTGGCTAGGGTTCGAGTCTCCTGGTGGGAAAGTGTTCTAAAGTTGTATACTTAACTTTCGTGTTTAGGAGAGTTGTGCCTTAAGCAGAGACACTGTGTCTTCCCATATTAACAGGGACTTGATGAAATTAACGTATAAATGACCCCTCACTTGCTCTGGTGCTCTTGGGAGGTGTTGATCTTTGGGGTATTTAAATACTCCGAAATTACCATCTCTTTTAAGGGTCTGAGCGGGTGGTGGAGAGGGTTAAGGCGTACCTGTTATGCCAGTTGCTGGAAGGCTTCTGTGCTGGCTAGGGTTCGAGTCTCCTGGTGGGAAAGTGTTCTAAAGTTGTATATATATATATATATATATATATATATATATATATATATATATATATATATATATATATATATATATATATATATATATATATATATATATATATATATATTAAATATGATCGAAAAAGTAAGATTAATAATTCTAACATGAATTTTCTCAATATTTCTTATATTTCTTTTCACTGTTGATGGTAATTGAAAGATCAATTCTCCAAATTTTTTTTTTCATTTCTAGTCTGACGCGACACTTAAACGCGTTTCGTAATAACTTATTACTTTTTCAAAGACTTTAGTTTACACACACACCACTATAACTGGCAAACACTAAACAGAGTTTAAACAGCTTTGATTTTATACCTGCATTTGGGTGAGGTGATATGTTACAACAGTTTTGGATGAGGTGAAAACAAACTTTCAACACAAGACAGAACACGAAACAATGGGTATAATATTTTGTAAGTTAAAGGGATGAGTGGAAATAACTTCAAAGGGCCTATTGGCCCATATTTCTTGATGCTTCTATATTAGTGCGGAGTCCTGAAGTGGCTAGAATATAGTTGTGCATTGCTGGTGTCGACTTCTTAATGTGTAGTGCCTCGCAGATATCAAGCCTCCTGCTATCGCTGTATCTATAGATGATTTCCGTGTTTTTTTTGTTAAGACTTCTCTGGTGATGGTCTGGTTGTGGGAAGAGATTATATGTTCCTTAATGGAGCCCTGTTGCTTATGCATCGATAATCGCCTGGAAACAGATGTTGTCTTTCCTATATACTGAATTCTTTGAGGCTTACAGTCGCAAATTGGGCATTTGAAGGCATAGATGACATTGGTCTCTTTTAATGCGTTCTGCTATGTGTCTGGAGAGTTTCTCATGAGTAGGTTGGCCGCTTTCTTGATTTTATAGTAAATCGTCAATTGTATCTTCTGATTTTGATATAATATGTATCTTCTGATCTTCTGATATAAAATCAGAAGATACAATTGACGATACAATATATATATATATATATATATATATATATATATATATATATATATATATATATATATATATATATATATATATATATATATATATATGTCGTACCTAGTAGCCAGAACGCACTTCTGAGCCTACTATGCAAGGCCCGATTTGCCTAATAAGCCAAGTTTTCCTGAATTAATATATTTTCTCTAATTTTTTTCTTATGAAATGATAAAGCTACCCATTTCATTATGTATGAGGTCAATTTTATTTTATTGTAGTTAAAATTAACGTAGATATATGACCGAACCTAACCAACCCTACCTAACCTAACCTAACCTATCTTATATATATATATATATATATATATATATATATATATATATATATATATATATATATATATATATATATATATATATATATATATTTTATATATATATATATATATATATATATATATATATATATATATATATATATATATATATATATATATATATATATATATATATATATATATATATAATGACACATCACAAACATTAATCCATATTACCGAACATTCTGAGTGATAACTATATATATATTTTTTTCCTTTTCACTCATGCAGTATGTTACCAGACGTACACACAAATACATTTATGACTGAGTACACAGACAGTTTGCAATATACATTCTGACAATTCAACAAATTGACAATCATGGTGCAAAATTCTTATATCTCTTCAGAATATCATCAATCTTTCCATTGTGACTCATCCAGGCTATTTGTTCAGGAATAGTCCTTATCCCAGTGTCGCTATGTTTATTTATCAAAGAACAATCACGAACATAATGAGTGAGAGTGTGAGACCTTAGCATACCACATAGTTACACTTCGTTTCATGCTCATTAGTATATTTTCTATATTCCCAGTAAGGGCCACCTTGGGAAGAGATACTGAGGAGTGAACCCTTATCTCCGTGTATTGTTGTGTAAGTGAACGTCGCTCACTTATGCTTATGACAAGTGCTTCGAGGACTCGCTCTACTTCTACATTATCTACATTAATTGATCGGTAAATTGAAGTGCTTGGAATTATATATGTTGATTTATTATTCAGTTTATTAGCTTAATTTAGGTATTTATTGAATGTAAAATTGGTGTTACGTTAATCAAATAGTGAAAACAAGGAAGAGGTTACCAAAATATATCTAATTCAATGAAATGTCTTGTATACATTTACAAATTAAAATGACATATACTTCTTATCAATTTGAGTTCATACATTGCTTGTAAGACCGTTAGCTTTACCTAAACAAGTTACATAGTCTTCCCGGCTTGGTGCTTTTCTTCGATAATTACTTACTTTCCATAAACAAGCAGCCAAGTTTGGATTTAATGATCTGTTGTGATCGCTTGTACCTTGGGAGTGCATGCTAATTGGGGTGTTTACTTCATGACTTCGTCTGGCAAACATTACAAGCTCTATTATATTCCTTTGAACACTATATAAGTGCATTATGTTGAGGTTATTAAATTCAATTAGTGGTATGCATTGACTCAATTGACAAACACAATGAAACCTTCAGTGCTTTCACAATGTTTACGAGAGCACAACACATGTATTCCCAAGTAAATATACGAGGGAAAAACATCTGTAAGAGCTTTAATTATAATGTATTCTGAAGCTTTTATGATAAAGCTGGTCGTGTTGTTCTGAGCACTTTATGCAACGTAAAACATAAAAAAAATTAAAAGAATTGAAACCTTTTTGTTTTCATTTCACACAACTATCCCTGGAAATAGTAAATGACTCACCAAAATTAATTACTCTTTGTGTAATGTAGAATTTTTAGGTTAATATAAAAAAGGTGTTTCTCATATATATAAATAATTGACTAAAAACACTGTAAACATAAAATGAGAACAAGTTAGATCATGAACAATTTTGTAGCAACAACACTTACACATTTTGTTCATGAATAGTATTTAGTCCCATTATTAAAATTACTCATCTGGGCAATGTTGGGTCAGTAAAAAATACTCACAAACCCGACTGCAAACTGAGTGTAATAACCCACCAAGTGTCCACTAAAAATTTCGGGTTGCAATAATAATTAATTACATTATTTGCTTTCACGCCAAATATTCACAGATTTTTGAAAAATTCATATATTTTCACCAATGACCTTTAGGATTATTAACCTACAGATATGGAGCACACAAACTACACACGGCCACATGTCTTTAAACTTGCTGAGATAGGAAGTAAATTAAGGATTTCTCATTGAATCGTCAACAGCGTATTTGGAAAAGATTGAAGAAAACACGTCTAATTAAGCCCAGCTTCATTAAGTCTGCTGAGATTTCCATAATTTAAGTCTTTACAGAAGAGGAGTGACTAAATTATATATTTTTTTGGTGATGCTGCCAGATGACATGTGTTTTAATTCACTTTGAAACCCTTTTTTACGAATATTACCTTTAGATATAAATAATTGAATATCTAATGATGTTTCTTAGTGATTTTTTTAATTTAATGTAAGAATAATGTTTTCTGTGAAAAAATACACACACTACCTCACTCCCAACACACACTCCCACACTCCCAAACACACACACACAGGAGGTCTTCACAATAGAACAGGGTGAGGTCACTGTGCTAGGAGAAAGGGAGGTAAACCAGGCGGCCTTGGAGGAGTTCGAAATTACGAGAGAGGAGGTCAAGAGACACCTGCTGGATCTGGATGTTAGAAAGGCTGTTGGTCCAGATGGGATCTCACCATGGGTACTGAAAGAGTGTGCAGAGGCACTTTGCCTGCCACTCTCCATAGTGTATAGTAAGTCACTAGAGACGGGAGACCTACCAGAAATATGGAAGACGGCGAATGTGGTCCCAATATACAAAAAGGGCGACAGACAAGAGGCACTGAACTACAGGCCAGTGTCCTTGACTTGTATACCATGCAAGGTGATGGAGAAGATCGTGAGAAAAAACCTGGTAACACATCTGGAGAGAAGGGACTTCGTGACAAATCGCCAACATGGATTCAGGGAGGGTAAATCTTGCCTTACAGGCTTGATAGAATTCTACGATCAGGTGACACAGATTAAGCAAGAAAGAGAGGGCTGGGCGGACTGCATTTTCTTGGATTGTCGGAAAGCCTTTGACACAGTACCGCATAAGAGGCTGGTACATAAGCTGGAGAGACAGGCAGGTGTAGCTGGTAAGGTGCTCCAGTGGATAAGGGAGTATCTAAGCAATAGGAAGCAGAGAGTTACGGTGAGGGGTGAGACCTCCGATTGGCGTGAAGTCACCAGTGGAGTCCCACAGGGCTCTGTACTCGGTCCTATCTTGTTTCTGATATATGTAAATGATCTCCCGGAGGGTATCGATTCATTTCTCTCAATGTTTGCGGACGATGCTAAAATTATGAGAAGGATTAAAACAGAAGAGGACTGTTTGAGGCTTCAGGAAGACCTAGACAAGCTGAAGGAATGGTCGAACAAATGGTTGTTAGAGTTTAACCCAACCAAATGTAATGTAATGAAGATAGGTGTAGGGAGCAGGAGGCCAGATACAAGGTATCATCTGGGAGAGGAAATTCTTCAGGAGTCAGAGAAGGAAAAAGACTTGGGGGTTGATATCACGACAGACCTGTCTCCTGCAGCACATATCAAGCGGATAACATCAGCGGCATATGCCAGGCTGGCCAACATACGAACGGCATTCAGAAACTTGTGTAAAGAATCATTCAGAACTTTGTATACCACATATGTCAGGCCAATCCTGGAGTATGCAGCCCCAGCATGGAGTCCATATCTAGTCAAGGATAAGACTAAACTGGAAAAGGTTCAAAGGTTTGCCACCAGACTAGTACCCGAGCTGAGAGGTATGAGCTACGAGGAGAGACTACGGGAATTAAACCTCACTTCGCTGGAAGACAGAAGAGTTAGGGGGGACATGATCACCACATTCAAGATTCTGAAGGGGATTGATAGGGTAGATAAAGACAATCTATTTAACACAAGGGGAACACGCACAAGGGGACACAGGTGGAAACTGAGTGCCCAAATGAGCCACAGAGATATTAGAAAGAACTTTTTTAGTGTCAGAGTGGTTGACAAATGGAATGCATTAGGAAGTGATGTGGAGGCTGACTCCATACACAGTTTCAAGTGTAGATATGACAGAGCCCGATAGGCTCATGAATCTGTACACCTGTTGATTGACGGTTGAGAGGCGGGACCAAAGAGCCAGAGCTCAACCCCCGCAAACACAACTAGGTGAGTACACACACACACACACACACACACACACACACACACACACACAAACACACACACACACACACACACACACACACACACACACACACACACACACACACACACACACACACACACACACACACACACACACACACACACACACACACACACACACACACACACACACACACATATAAACCACTCAGAATATTGGTCAGCAATGAAATCACTGATGATCTGATAAATCAACACTGATGTACTCAGATAACAAACTGAAAATTGAGAAAACAAACTATGATGTGACATCATTAGTAGAGACCAAACGATGATCAATACAATATTCCCAATGGAATACCAGGCAATGAGAAGGACTTGAGAAAGGAGGAGGAGGAGGAGGAGGAAGTGTGGCAATAATCATGAAAAGAAACTTGATCTTTTAAGTACTTTTTCTGGAAGCGGCAAACAACAACAAAGGCTACAAAGTGGGAATCATTTCATACCCACTGAGGAAGTGGGTTTGACTGTGATGTTCAACTCTCCACAAAGCAGAGAAAATAAACATAAGAATACAAAATTACGAAAAGAGGTTGAAAATATATTATTCAAAGGGTGGCAGACTCAAAGAAACAAATCTGGAGAGCTGAGGAGCATTATAAATTCATAATAAAAGAAATTCGGAAAATATATAAATTCAGGAAACTTGACTTATTAGAGAAATCGGGCCTTGCATAGTAGGCCAAGTACTGCATTCTGGCTACTAGGTACAACATATATATATATATATATATATATATATATATATATATATATATATATATATATATATATATATATATATATATATATATATATATATACATATATATATATATATATATATATATATATATATATATATATAAATTTATATATATATATATATATATATATATATATATATATATATATATATATAAATTTATATATATATATATATATATATATATATATATATATATATATATATATATATGACTGAAAACTCACACCCCAGAAGTGACTCGAACCCATACTCCCAGGAGCAACGCAACTGGTAACTACAGGGCGCCTTAATCCGCTTGACCATCACGGCCGGACAAAAGGAAGTGATAGCCTAAGCTATTTGAACCACTTCCCCGCCGGCAACTCGGATGGTAATCTTGGGCATAGCATTTTATCAAATCACCTCATTCTTTGGGGCACACGTGACGAACACAAATGCGAACAAGCCTGAATGGTCCCCAGGACTATATGCGACTGAAAACTCACACCCCAGAAGTGACTCGAACCCATACTCCCAGGAGCAACGCAACTGGTAACTACAGGGCGCCTTAATCCGCTTGACCATCACGGCCGGACAAAAGGAAGTGATAGCCTAAGCTATTTGAACCACTTCCCCGCCGGCAACTCGGATGGTAATCTTGGGCATTGCATTTTATCAAATCATCTCATTCTTTGGGGCATACGTGAGGAACACAAATGCGAACAAGCCTGAATGGTCCCCAGGACTATATGTGACTGAAAACTCACACCCCAGAAGTGACTCGAACCCATACTCCCAGGAGCAACGCAACTGGTAACTACAGGGGGCCTTAATCCGCTTGACCATCACGGCCGGACAAAAGGAAGTGATAGCCTAAGCTATTTGAACCTCTTCCCCGCCGGCAACTCGGATGGTAATCTTGGGCATAGCATTTTATCAAATCACCTTATTCTTTGTCCGGCCGTGATGGTCAAGCGGATTAAGGCGCCCTGTAGTTACCAGTTGCGTTGCTCCTGGGAGTATGGGTTCGAGTCACTTCTGGGTTGTGAGTTTTCAGTCGCATATAGTCCTGGGGACCATTCAGGCTTGTTTGCATATATATATATATATATATATATATATATATATATATATATATATATATATAGCCTAGGGTAGGGTAAGGCAGGTTCTAGTCAATAACGGCTTCTCCAATGGTTTCATCGAAGACATCATAAGAAGGAAAGTGAAAAGCCATGCAACCTCTGAAGAGACAACTAACACAACACCTATACCCCCTATTAGACTATTTTACAGGAACTTCTTTTCCACAGCTCATAAAACAGAGGAAAGGGTCCTGAAAGATATTGTTAATAGAAACGTTATCCCTACAGACAAAAATCAGAGGATACAACTGACGATTTACTATAAAACCAGAAAAACGGCCAGCCTACTCATGAGAAACTCTCCAGACACGAAACAGAACGCTTTAAAAGAGACTAACGTCGTCTATGCCTTCAAATGCCCACTTGGGGACTGTAAGCTCCAAAAAACCCAGTATATAGGCAAGACAACAACATCTCTTTCTAGGCGTTTAACGATGCATAAACAACAGGGCTCCATTAAGGAACATATAATCTCTTCCCATAACCAAACCATCGCCAGAGAAATCCTAGTAAACAACACAGAAATCATCGATAGATACAGCGATAGCAGGCGGCTTGACGTTTGCGAGGCACTACACATCAAGAAGTCAACACCAGCAATCAACAGCCAATTATTGCACAACTATATTCTACCCACCTCAAGACTCCGCTCCAATATAGAAGCATCAAGAAATATGGACCAATAGGCTTTCTACAAACACTTCTATTCAATATCCATTGTTTCGTGTTCTGTCTTGTGTTGATACTTTTAATACCCTATTAATATCCTCTAATGCCACATCATCCTTCCCACCTCACTCAAATGTAATGCCACATCACCCTTCCCACCTCACTCAAAAGTAGATATAAAATCAGGGAAATGCAAGTTCTAATCAGTTGTGTATTTGTGAAGTCTTTGAAAATGTAATAAGTTTTACGAAACGCGCCCGTGTCGCGTCAGACTAGAAATAAAAATGAATTTTGGAGAAGTGATTTTTGATTTACCTCCAACAGTGAAGCATAATGTACGAAAGATTGAGAAAATTCGTGTTAGAATTATTAATCTTACTTTTTCGGTCATATTTAATAAAATATATATATATATATATATATATATATATATATATATATATATATATATATATATATATATATATATATATATGTCGTACCTAGTAGCCAGAACGCACTTCTCAGCCTACTATGCAAGGCCCGATTTGCCTAATAATGTAAAGTTTTCCTGAAATAATATATTTTCTCTATTTTTTTTCTTATGAAATTATAAAGCTACCCATTTCATTATGTATGAGGTCAATTTTTTTTAATGGAATTAAAATTAACGTAGATATATGACCGAACCTAACCAACCCTACCTAACCTAACCTAATCTAACCTATCTTTATAGGTTAGGTTAGGTTAGGTAGCAGAAAAAGTTAGGTTAGGTTAGGGTAGGTAGGTTAGGTAGTCGAAAAAACATTAGTTCATGAAAACTTGGCTTATTAGGCAAATCGGGCCTTGCATAGTGGGCTGAGAAGTGCATTCTGGCGACTAGGTACGACATTATATATATATATTTATATATATATTAGTATATTTTGGCAGTAGTCTTTCCTGTAGACATATATTATTAAATATGACCAAAAAAGTAAGATTAATAATTCTAACACGAATTTTCTTGATCTTTCTTACGTTTCTTTTCACTGTTGATGGTAATTCAAAGATCAATTCTCCAAAATTCAATTTTATTTCTAGTCTGACACGACACTTGAGCGCGTTTCGTAAAACTTATTACATTTTCAAAGACTTTAGTTTACACAAACACACACAACTTTAACTGAATAGAGCTTAAACATCTTTCGAGTTTTCATACCTACATTTGGGTGAAGTGACATGTTACAATAGTTTTGGATGAGGTGAAAATAAACTTTTAACACAAGACAGAACACGAAACAATGAAATACAAACAGGTATTAAAAGTAGGTAACTGCAGAAGGCCTATTTTTATTTGCCCATATTTCTTGATGCTTCTATACTGGAGCGAAGTCTTGAAGTAGGTAGAATATAGTTGTGCATTAATTACCTGTTGATTGCTGGTGTTGACTTCTTGATGTGTAGTGCCTCGCAGACGTCGAGCCGCCTGCTATCGCTATATCTATCGATGATTTCTGTGTTGTTTGCTAAGATTTCTCTGGTGATGGTTTGGTTGTGGGAAGAGGCTATATGTTCCTTAATGGAGCCCTGTTACTTATGCATCATTAAACGCCTGGAAAGAGATGTTGTTGTCTTGCCTATATACTGAGTTTTTTGAGGCTTACAATCCCCAAGAGGGCATTTGAAGGCACAGACGACGTTGGTCTCTTTTAAAACGTTCTGCTTTGTGTCTGGAGAGTTTCTCATGAGTAGGCTGGCCGTTTTTTTTGGTTTTATAGTAAATTGTCAGTTGTATCTTCTGATTTTAGTCTGTAGGGATAACGTTTCTACTGACAATATCTTTCAGGACCCTTTCCTCCGTTTTATGGGCTGTGGAAAAGAAGTTCCTGTAAAATAGTCTAATAGGGGGTATAGGTGTTGTGTTAGTTGTCTCTTCAGAGGTTGCATGGCGTTTCACTTTCCTTCTTATGATGTCTTCCACGAAACCGTTGGAGAAGCCGTTGTTGACTAGGACCTGTTTTACCCTACAGAGTTCTTCGTCGACTTGCTTCCATTCTGAGCTGTGGCTGAGGGCACAGTCGACATAAGCGTTAACAACACTCCTCTTGTACCTGTCCGGGAAGTCACTGTTGGCATTCAGGCACATTCCTATGTTTGTTTCCTTAGTGTAGACTGCAGTGTGGAAAACTCCGCTCCTTTCCATGACTGTTACATCTAGAAAGGGCAGCTTCCCATCCTTCTCCATCTCGTAAGTGAAATGCAACACAGAATTCTGCTCAAATGCCTCCTTCAGCTCCTGCAGATGTCTGACATCAGGTACCTGTGTAAAAATGTCGTAAACATACCTGCAGTATATGGCCGGTTTCAAGTATATGTCGACTAAGACTTTTTGCTTGATGGTACCCATGTAGAAGTTTGCAAACAGGACACCTAGGGGAGAACCCATGGCGACCCCATCTACTTGCTTATACATGTGTCCATCCGGGCTCAAGAAGGGTGCCTCTTTAGTACAAGCTTGGAGTAGTTTCCTTAGACTGTTTTCTGGTATGTCAAGAGGAGTACAGGCCGGATCAAGGTACACTCTGTCGGTTATCATCCCGATTGTTTCATCCACAGGTACGTTGGTAAACAGAAATTCTACGTCCAACGAGGCTCTTATCCCTGTGGCCCGTGTTCCCCGTAGCAAGTCAACAAATTCCTTTGGAGACTTCAGGCTGAAGGCGCAAGGGACATAAGGAGTCAGCAAGCCGTTGAGTCGTTTCCCCAGTCTGTACGTGGGTGTGGGTATATGGCTGATAATTGGCCGAAGTGGGTTTCCAGGCTTGTGTGTCTTGACATTTCCATATGCATATCCAGGTTTATATTCCCCAATAATCTTTGGCAGGTGGAATCCAGATTTCTTGGCGTTCACAGTTTCGATCAATTTGTTGACCTTTGCTTTCAGTTCGGCTGTAGTGTCCTTCGTTACCCTTTGGAATTTAGTTTGGTCAGAGAGTATGAGGTTCATTTTCGCCAGATATTCGTCTTTTTTAAGAATGACGTATATTGGCGACTTGTCGCCTCTCCTGACAACTATCTCCTTTTCTCACGAAGGCTCTTAGCTGCCACTTTGAGCTCGGGGGACAGTATGGTGCGTTCTGGCTACTAGGTACGACATATATATATATATATATATATATATATATATATATATATATATATATATATATATATATATATATATATATATATATGTTTCATTGCATATGACCACATAATCAGTATTTATTATTTTCTGGTTTAGGTCTTCTATCCCTCTAACTATTTTCTTAGCATCAGGGCTTAGCTGAAATAGGAGTTCTCCAAAACTCATTTTCGTAATTTTAAGGTGAAGAAAAGAAGTGAATTACTTGAGAATGTATTACACTTATTTATACAATTTGCACAACGTTTCGAACCTCCATGGTTCATTCTCAAGTGAAGTGATTTTACAGGGCTGGTTGATTTTATACCCGCTCTGGGTCAGGTGATAAGACAATAAAGGTGAAAACATGGGGGGATACATAAGGCATAAATGTGGGGTGAAACATAAGAATAGAGGTAACTGCAGAACGCTTATTGGCCCATACGAGGCAGCTTCTATCTGCATACAAAGATTAATCAAGTGTAATTGGCCTGTTATGTTGAACATTGCCTTCCGTGTTGGCATCGTTATGTTCTGGTCTTGTCCTTACTCTCATGGTGGGTAGAGTAAATAGTTCCGTGATTTGGGTGTTCATGTTAGGTTGTTCTATTCTTATGTGAATTGCTTCAGAATTTGTAATCTTCTTGCATCTTGGGTTTTGTCTATTATGCAGGTATTTTTGTTCAACATTTCTCTTGTTGAGAGAGAAATGAAAAATTAACAAGAGAAATGTTGAACACCATTTAATATTATGGTTACATATTATTTATTACATGATAAATTGATAGAAAAAAACAGTGAAAAAAGTTGATTGTCTATCAATGACATTTGTGAGTCACATTTTGCGGGATACAAGTGACACGAAAATAAATATTTATCAGTTAAATATTATATGTAAACCATATCAAAACACTCAAGTCACGAATTCATCACAAAATGATCTTTAATATCATAAAATTATACAAACAAAATTTTTACTAAAAATTTAGTATCATACACCATGGGGCACACTTAGAGCTACTTCGTAAAAGCCAGTTTAAGCTTGATTATGTTCGCTAATCTATTGGACAACAAGCAAACCAACTTGAAACTATTGGATCCGCTGCACGATACTAGACCTGGCACAGAATATCCCCTCAATATTTCTGGTACAGAATGTCCGCTCAATACATCTGGCACAGATTGTTCCCTGGATACATCTGGTACAGAATGTTTGCTTGATACATCTGGCACAGAATGACCCCTCGAAACATCTGGCACAGAATGTCCCCTCAATACATCTGGCACAGATTGTTCCCTGGATACATCTGGTACAGAATGTTTGCTTGATACATCTAGTACAAAATGTCCACTCGATACATCTGGTACAGAATGCCCCCTCAATACATCTGGCTTAGAATGTCCGCTCAATACATCTGATACACAATGTCCCCTCGATACAACTGACACAGAATGTCCCCTAGATACATCTGGTACAGAATGTCCACTCGATACATCTGACACAGAATGTCCCCGCGATACATATGACACAGAATGTCTGCTCAATATAGCTGACACAGAATGTCTGCTCGATACATGTGACACAGAATGTCCCCTCGATACATCTGACACAGAATGTCCCCTAGATACATCTGGTACACAATGTCCACTCGATACATCTGACACAGAATGTTTCCGTGATACATATGACACAGAATGTCTGCTCAATACAGCTGACACAGAATGTCCGCTCGTTCCAACTGACACAGAATGTCCGCTCGATACATCTGACACAGAATGTCCGCTCGATACATCTGACACAGATTGTCCTCTCAATATACCTGACAAGAAGACCCTCAAATCTCAAAGAGTCTTCATGTTAATTAGTCTTCAAGATGTCCACCGACACCTCGGGACTATGAGAACATCATTATAATCTATTTCAATCCTCTCAACTTATTAATTTAAAAATATATAAATTAATCTTTGGTAACTGTTTTATAAATAATTTATTTTCAGTAACAATAAGAAAAATCCCTCAATTACTTCACTTGAATATTCATTATAAATATTTCTCACAAGGATCGTGACAAGAACATCATCAGTGTTATAATGTCCTCCATTATTGACAAATATTTGTAAAAATGTATAGAAACATTTCGCAGACAACTATGCGAGTTATATTGATGATGTTATAGTTGCCTGCATTACTTGGTTGACGTCACTTGCAAGGTTACAACACTTAGCATATTCTATTATCCGCGCATTACAACATTTGCATAATCTGATTGTATGTGGTGCCTGCGTGACCTACACAGCAATCAGTGATGCTAATGGCTCTTGTGAGAGTGAAGGGGGGAAGGAGGGCAGCATGTGTGTAGTCACCTAGCTGTGCTTTCGGGGGTTGGGCACTGGCTCTTTGGTCCCACCTCTCAAATGTCAATTAGCTGGTGTACAGGTTCCTGAGCCTATTGAACTCTATCATAAATACGTTTGAAACTGAGTATGGAGTCTGTGTTATGACCCCAGGTAGCCTGGAGAAACGAGTCTAGCTGATGAGAGTTATTCTGCCTACCTGACCAGAGATTGGGAGATCAGAGGAAGAAATATATATATATATATATATATATATATATATATATATATATATATATATATATATATATATATATATATATATATATATATATATGTCGTACCTAGTAGCCAGAACGCACTTCTCAGCCTACTATGCAAGGCCCAATTTGCCTAATAAGCCAAGTTTTCACGAATTAATATATTTTCTCTAATTTTTTTCTTATGAAATGATAGAGCTACCCATTTCATTATGTATGAGGTCAATTTTTTTTATTGTAGTTAAAATTAACGTAGATATATGACCGAACCTAACCAACCCTACCTAACCTAACCTAACCTATCTTTATAGGTAAGGTTGGGTTAGGTAGCTGAAAAAGATAGGTTAGGTTAGGTTAGGTAGGTTAGGTAGTCGAAAAACAATTAATTCATGAAAACTTGGCTTATTAGGCAAATCGGGCCTTGCATAGTAGGCTGAAAAGTGCGTTCTGGCTACTAGGTACGACATATATATATATATATATATATATATATATATATATATATATATATATATATATATATATATATATATATATATATATATATATATTAGTATATTTTGGTAGCAGTCTTTCCTGTAGACATATATTATTAAATATGACCGAAAAAGTAAGATTAATAATTCTAACACGAATTTTCTCAATCTTTCGTACATTACGCTTCACTGTTGGAGGTAAATCAAAAATCACTTCTCCAAAATTCATTTTTATTTCTAGTCTGACGCGACACGGGCGCGTTTCGTAAAACTTATTACATTTTCAAAGACTTCACAAATACACAACTGATTAGAACGTATCTCTGATTTTATATCTACATTTGAGTGAGGTGGGAGGGGTGATGTGGCATTAACACAAGACAGAACAAGAGGGGATATTAATAGGGTATTAAAAGTATCAACACAAGACAGAACAGAAACAATGGGTATTGAATAGAAGTGTTTGTAGAAAGCCTATTGGTCCATATTTCTTGATGCTTCTATATTGGAGCGGAGTCTTGAGGTGGGTAGAATATAGTTGTGCAATAATTGGCTGTTGATTGCTGGTGTTGACTTCTTGATGTGTAGTGCCTCGCAAACGTCAAGCCGCCTGCTATCGCTGTATCTATCGATGATTTCTGTGTTGTTTACTAGGATTTCTCTGGCGATGGTTTGGTTATGGGAAGAGATTATATGTTCCTTAATGGAGCCCTGTTGCTTATGCATCGTTAATGCCCACTTGGGGACTGTAAGCTCCAAAAAACCCAGTATATAGGCAAGACAACATCTCTTTCTAGGCGTTTAACGATGCATAAGCAACAGGGCTCCATTAAGGAACATATAATCTCTTCCCATAACCAAACCATCGCCAGAGAAATCCTAGTAAACAACACAGAAATCATCGATAGATACAGCGATAGCAGGCGGCTAGACGTTTGCGAGGCACTACACATCAAGAAGTCAACACCAGCAATCAACAGCCAATTATTGCACAACTATATTCTACCCACCTCAAGACTCCGCTCCAATATAGAAGCATCAAGAAATATGGACCAATAGGCTTTCTACAAACACTTCTATTCAATACCCATTGTTTCTGTTCTGTCTTGTGTTGATACTTTTAATACCCTATTAATATCGCCTCTTGTTCTGTCTTGTGTTAATGCCACATCACCCCTCCCACCTCACTCAAATGTAGATATAAAATCAGAGATACGTTCTAATCAGTTGTGTATTTGTGAAGTCTTTGAAAATGTAATAAGTTTTACGAAACGCGCCCGTGTCGCGTCAGACTAGAAATAAAAATGAATTTTGGAGAAGTGATTTTTGATTTACCTCCAACAGTGAAGCGTAATGTACGAAAGATTGAGAAAATTCGTGTTAGAATTATTAATCTTACTTTTTCGGTCATATTTAATAATATATATATATATATATATATATATATATATATATATATATATATATATATATATATATATATATATATATATATATATATTGAGACTGTAAAGTGTTGGAGTGTTGATATTCGGCAGTCCTCCAATGGCAGGTGGCAATGCCTTGTCACATTTACAGAAAAAAAAAGAGACTGCTTGCCTGTTTGTCTGTGGTAAGGTAATGGGAAGATATACAAAACACAAAGTATAAACAATGAAATTTTAATTACTCTAGAAAACAAGATATGAACAAAGACAATCCCTTGGCTTACGTAAAATTCAAAACAAGTCAACAAACAAAACAACATGAATAATTAATAGGTGTAAAATTTACTCTAAAACAAAATAAAGTGCAAGATAATAATAATGATAATAAGGTGCTGAGAATACTGGCTTAAGCTGCCACCTCCCTTAGTACACGACAGCCAGGGCTTTGTCTACCAGAGAGAGAGATGTCAACTCCTAAGAGCACAGAGATATTCTGAGGAGTACGGCCTGTGCTGGCCCAGACGTCGACTCAGGTAGGGGGGCGTGAGTGCAGGTGCAGGTGCGGTCGGCGATACACCAGCCAATCAGGAGCAGGCAGGCGGAGAATGGGTAGTTTGCTCGTTGACGACAAGCGGAGGAGCCGACGTGTCTGGTGGTGCAAGGTACGCTTTGCTTCCTGGCCAAAACGTTTGGCGATACTGGTGGACGTATCTTCAATATAGTATCTTGTACTTGAATGACGTGAATGATATAGGGAAGAGCAGGCTCAATCTCTCTTGAAAGAGATTATCGTCACAACTCTCCCCCGAAGCCTGCGGTTCCGGAAGAAGTTACGTCTTCATGTTGTAGAGAGATAGGTGGAGTTGGCTCTACTTCATAGACTCTGGAGAGGGCGTCGGCTATGATGTTGTCAGACCCCTTGTTGTAGAGATCTCCAGGTTGAATTTCTGCAGATATCAAGCCCATTGTAGAAAACGTTGAGTGTTAAATTGGGCTTGCTGCAGGAAGTGTAGGGTGTTGTGGTCCGTGTTGATGGTGGTAGAACGAGCACTTTTCAGGTATTGTTTGAAGTGCTGCAAGTTCAGGACGATGAGTAGCTCCCTGTCGATTGTTCTGTAGTTCCTTGTAGCTGTGGTCGCTAACAGGTATATTCTCCTCGCCTCGTTGTTGCATTAGGTCACCCCCGATGCCGGTACCACTGGCGTCGACATGGAGGATGAAAGGCTTGGTGATATCTGACGAGGTGAGAATAGGATTAGAATATGGCAAAGGAGCACTATTAGGCTCCTGAAAATGGTTATGAAGATCAGGGAGGATTTCCGAATTGGAAAGCGCTGACTCAGTGTCAGTGCTTTCGGGAGGAGAAGCAGGGAAGGTCTCACTGTGGAAATATGGACTTTTAAAGGAAGAATATGTTATCAATACAGTGGGAGGAGTACCGTTTCATAGCTTCAGGAGGTTGACGTGGCACAACTGGGTCTTCCGCCACCTATCTGGAGTCTCTAGAACGTAGTTGTGGTTGTTTCTGCACTCCTTGATGCGGTAAGGTCCTGAAAACCTGTTTTGCAAGGGAGAACCTGGGATAGGGAAATAGGCCAGCACGAAGTCTCCCGGTTTAAATTTCCGTACTTTGCTGTTCTGGTCGTAATGAGTCTTCATCCTCTCCTGTGCTTTCAATAGATTATCCTTAGCAAAATTATGCACCCTCTCTAGAATGTGTTGTAGGTTTTGAAGAAACTGGGGCACATTCTGATGCTCACTGAAGGTGGCATCACGTAGAGAGTCTTTAAAAGCTTTGAGAGGAGTACTGCACTTACGTTCGTAGAGCATCTCATAAGGAGATACTCCTAGAGACTCATTGGGAATTCTTCTAAATATATACATTATTAAATCTATTTGCTTATCCCAATCCTTAGAGGTTTCATTGCAAAACTTCTTCAGGAGTGCTTTAATAGTCTGATGACTACGCTCAAGAGAACCCTGTGAAGCAGGATGATAGGGGCTGGACAATACCTGTGTGATGTTGAACTCTTCCAGTGTCCTCTTGAAGAGATCACTGGTGAAGTTGGTGCCACAGTCGCTCTGAACCTCCCTTGAAAATCCATACTGGGTGAAGATCTTCAATAAGTGTTTCACCACCGTAGCAGCCGTAATGTTCTTTACTGGAACTGCTATGGGGAACCTGGTGGTAGGACACAGGATGGTTAGTATATAGGCGTTACCAGAACTGGTCCGAGGTAAAGGACCAACACAGTCTATAATAAGTCTGTGGAAAGGTTCCGCAGGCACCTGGATGGGTCTCAGTGGTGCTCTGGGGATAGAGATGTTCGGTTTACCTGCCATCTGACATGTATGACACTGTTTGACGCTATTTACCATACCTGGCCAGTAGTAGTCTTGACGGATTCCGTGGTAGGTCTTGTTAAATCCGTAGTGCGAGAGTGCTCCGTGGGCCAGGTGTAGAATAGTGGGCCGCAGGCTGGCAGGAATCACTAGTTGTTCGACGTTGGCCCAATCGTCCTCCTCCTTCAGTTTACTGGGTCTGTATCTGCGGTAGAGCAACTCGTTCTCTAGGAAGAACCCAGGAATACTGTCAGGTTGAGTCTCAGCCTGGAAGAATAATGGTGTCAAGGTAAGATCTTCCCTCTGTAACTTACAGAACTTCAACGTGGTCAGATTCGGAGGTAGTTTCTGAGGGTCTTGAGGGACAGCGGTAGCAGTAGAGTCAGCTGGCTGTGGTCGTGCAGCTTGTGCACGGGTGGTCACTAAAACCGGAGGAGAAACTTCATCACTCTCTTGAACCTTTGCTGGAACATACTCAAAGATGGGATTATCCATCACAGAGGTACACACCTGGGGTTTGTCCGTGATGATCAGGTTGGTCGGTTGCAGGTCTTCTGCCAAGTCGTTGCCCAGGAGAAGTTGCACTCCAGGCATGGGAAAAGGCTTTTCCCTGATGGCGACTTGGACTTCACCGGTCACGAAGGGACAATCCAGGTGGACTCTGGCGAGAGGATAAGGAGTGGTAGCAGTGAGGTCAGTGATGAAGACGGTTTCCCCGGTGTAGGCGATATTGGGCACAGCTGATTTCAAAATAATTGATTGAAGAGCCGCTGTGTCCCTCAAGATCTTCAGTTTGAAACGTCCCTCCGGATCTGAACCGTTGGTAGAGACAGTTCCAGGATACAGGTGTTTACTGAAGAGAGAAAGATCATTAACATGAACACCAACATTCATCACAGGCTTATCGGACTTAGGAGGAGTCTGTTTGGGTTTAGTAGATTCAGTATTACCTTTGTATTGAGACTTACCACATTTATCTATGGTATGTCCATAGAGTCTACAATACGTACAGTACAATTGCGAGCCAGCCTGATCGGTACTCACTTTCTCGTAACTGTACCAAGACTTCTTACTGAAAGGTGGTTCTGGTGTCAGCCGGTGGATGAGGCTGTAAGTGTCAGCCGACTTAGCACACTTTAGGTAGTCGGTCTCTTCTTTATCTGCTAAATATAAACGGACAGGAGGAGGCACACGCCTCAAGAATTCTTCAACTAGCATGAGGTTGACGAGTTCTGCAATGGTAGAGACATGTGCTGCTTCCAGCCATTTCATAAAATATCTCCTTTTGGTATTAGCAAATTCTAGAAAGGTAGTGGTACTTGCCTTTAGGTGGTCACGGAATTTTCTTCGGTAGCTTTCGGTGGAGAGAAGGTAGGCGTCCAACACTGCTTGTTTCAGAGTCTGGTAGTCATTCTCAGACGCCAAAGTACTGAGTGTAACTGCAGCTCTACCTGTGAGATGTACTCTGAGACGTGTAGCCCATTGGTCGGTAGGCCAACTAAGTTGATTAGCAAGGGTCTCAAAGGTGGTGAAAAATACGTCGACTTCTGTCTCTACAAATGGTGGCATTAACTTACTTGCATGTGAGATATTGAAACTTACTAGAAGACTGGCGGTAGCTTGCTGGCGTTGAGTGAGGTGTGTAGTTTCCAACGCGAGTTCTTGTTGACGACATTCCATAGCCATAGCAGCTTGTTGTTTGTCATGCTCGCGTTGCATCTCCAGGTGGCGTTGTTTTGCTTCAAGCTGTACTCGCTCACGTTCACGGAGTATTGCAATCTCACGTTCTTGTTCTTCTTGCCTCAGTGCAGCTTCTCGTTCTTTTATTTGTAGGGCTTCTTTTGACAGGGCAGCTTCTCGTTCTTTTTCTTCCTTTCGTATGGCAGCTGCTTCCCTTTGTTGCTCGAGGGCTTCTTTTTGCTGTTCTCGTTCGATCTTGGCAATTTCCAGTTTGAGTTTCATAGCTGCCAAATCAGGTTTATCTGCAATAGAGTAAGTTTCGTGAGTTTCAGAGTCTATCTTACCTTCCTCTAAGAGATAATCCAGTAACATGTTATGCAGTTCATTTTTGTTGGCTCCATGGGGAACTTCTAGTCGATACTCATGTGCAAGAGTTTGAAATTCAGTCCTCTTGGCACGACTTAAGTTCCCTATTTCACCTGCTGGATCTGCACGGAAAGCTTGGAGACGAAACATGGTGAAATTAGCAAATAAATGCACAACGTATATACTATTGTGATATGGTGAATGTCAGAAACAGGACAACGTGGCAACTGGTACCTATCCTGTGGAATCGTTAACAATTAATGTTAATTTCAAGATGGTAAATGATTAATAAATCAAGATCGCAGGAAATCTTGTACCCGGTACTCAATGTAAGAGGATAAGGGCAAGAAAATCCTACTAAGTAAGCGAAACTGAGTTTCTAAAACAAATGAAACAGTTAATTGCCTCAAAAGTGAATTAGGTAGTCCAAGAATGTAGGCATACCTTGCCGAGTCTCTATAGGACATAAGCAAGTTTTCCCCACTGAAATGAAACATGATACTTACAGAATTAGCGAACATTTGTGCTCTGAAAAAAGAAAGCTAATTCCCTACCTAGGTAAATATCATCATCTCTGACCGACGTGTAGGGGTGCGAGGTGTCAACTGGTGACGAGAACTGCTGCTGAGGTCCCAACTCAGCAACTAAGGTTCATGCTAGAGGAACTATGGCCCTCTTTATCCTCCTACCGTCGGATTGCAGAAGATTAGGTGCTCTTGACCCAGGGACAGACCACAGTACCAGGGTACCAATATGATGATCTGCCAAAAATATGAGAAATATCCTAGGGACAAAAGATGGTAAACACGAGTAATAACACGGAAGGAGAGATGATCAATTAAGAGAATGACTGCGGCCGACAGTCACCATGTAATCCAAAGTTGTCTCACATTCACCATATGCTACTCTCGGAATGCACAATACACACAGCACCATATGAAAATAAAATTGAATATTGAAAATAGTGAAAAGCTACTTTACCAAAGCCAAGTACGCATACCACAAATTTACGGTCTGGTACTAGTACCTGAGTGAAGCTCCCGGACAGGCCCCCATGAAATGTGACGGTAAAGTTTTGGAGTGTTGATGTTCGGCAGTCCTCCAATGGCAGGTGGCAATGCCTTGTCACATTTACAGAAAAAAAAGAGACTGCTTGCCTGTTTGTCTGTGGTAAGGTAATGGGAAGACATACAAAACACAAAGTATAAACAATGAAATTTTAATTACTCTAGAAAACAAGATATGAACAAAGACAATCCCTTGGCTTACGTAAAATTCAAAACAAGTCAACAAACAAAACAACATGAATAATTAATAGGTGTAAAATTTACTCTAAAACAAAATAAAGTGCAAGATAATAATAATGATAATAAGGTGCTGAGAATACTGACTTAAGCTGCCACCTCCCTTAGTACACGACAGCCAGGGCTTTGTCTACCAGAGAGAGATGTCAACTCCTAAGAGCACAGAGGTATTCTGAGGAGTACGGCGTGTGCTGGCCCAGACGTCGACTCAGGTAGGGGGGCGTGAGTGCAGGTGCAGGTGCGGTCGGCGATACACCAGCCAATCAGGAGCAGGTAGGCGGAGAATGGGTAGTTTGCTCGTTGACGACGGGCAGAGGAGCCGGCGTGTCTGCTGGTGCAAGGTGCTAGGTGCTGGTGCTGGTGCTTTGCTTCTTGGCCAAAATGTTTGGCGATACTGGTGGACGTATCTTCAATATAGTATCTTGTACTTGAATGACGTGAATGATATAGGGAAGAGCAGGCTCAATCTCTCTTGAAAGAGATTATCGTCACAATATATATATATTTATATATATTTATATATATATTGTGACGGTGTTCCCCCCTTATATTTCTCCCATGCCTACTGTAAGAGTCATATCCACTTTACCCGAGCGTTCTCTACGTCGCGGGCATCAGTTTGATATATGTTGGAGAGTGTAGTGTTCTCGAGGTGGCGAGAAATTTGTAAAAGAAAAGAATTTTGGCCTGTGGTAATGGCCCTTTAGGACGCCAATATGGCGCTGGCCCCTCCGTTTTGCCGCCAAAACTGTGTGACGTCTGTGGCACCAGATTGCTCACTGACAGTGACATGGCACAGGGGGCCAATGAAAACCGCCCCTGGCAAGTATGACGTCACAAAGGAAAAGGGGTCCGGAGATTGCGCCTCTGTGGCGCACCAGTCTGAGGCAGCACACCAAGGAGGTAGGACGTGCGCTGGGGGGTCTTGTCAGTTGGACAGTTTACCCCGTCTCCGGAGGATTTACGCATCACTGGCGGTCTGCCAGCACCTGTGTGGTCTTCCTTCGTTCATGTATTGGACCAGAGAGGGAATTGATGGAATATTGACTAACAAGTGCTCCAGGGACAGGTGTTGTGCAAGAGTGGAGTCTAGACAGTGACGTATGGGACGTCTGATAGCTTCACAGTGATGACGTAGTGGCTGGGCCGATCCTCCGTGAGGAAACCAGTCTGACACGACACATCAAGGTGGACGGATGTGCGAAGGTTGGTCCTGTCAGTTTGACAGTAGTACCCCACTCCAATGGATCTTACGCGTCACCCGTAGTCTGCAAGTACGCCGAGAGGTCTTCCTTCATTCCATGTGTGGACCGAAGAGGAAATTGACGGAATATTGAGCATCAAGTGCTCCAGGATCGGGTGCTGTGCAGGTGAAGTCTAGACAGTGACGTCTGATAGCTTCACAGTGACGACGTAGCAGCTGGGCCAATCCACCGGGAAGCAGTGAAAGAAGAAACTAATTGGGAATCAGGACGACTGCAGCCGAGAAGTAGGTTGGCAGCCGTAGTTGGGAGAAGTCGACGGCCGGGAGACCGACTCCAACCCTACAAGACGTTGTGGAGGAGCATGGACCTGCGGAGGACAGAACACAGAGACGACGCATTTATTTTGGGACATTGATTGGGTTCCTGGAGGACGCATCAGTGCGTGTGTAGGGGCGTTCCCTACAATGAGGCTAGAGCCTGGACCAGGAGCTACAATTCAACTCTCACCGGAGGATAGGTGGAAGTAGGTGATTCTAGTTTACCTCCCAATTCCCCTTTAGTCAGCTATATATTTAGCCAGAGTATCTTTCACGTCGTGAGCAAGGCTCACTTATGTCTATGTCACAGTAAGGCACAGTTGTGCAGAGTGAGGCTGTACAGAACTCTCACGATATTTATATATGTGGTGTGTGCAGGCACCTGGAATTATTGAAGAATTTATTGTGTCGTTGATGATTCTTTCATGTGACATTAATATGATAACTTATGCTAGAGAATATATATATATAAGTGTACCAGTTATTGGTGTTAGGCTGTGTGCCCAGTATTTATCTTATGATTATTGATATTGATGAATTTATCTCTATATATGTTGGTATGTTGGATAACATTTCCATATGTGCAGTGATTAATTGTGTTATCGCCTGCGACAGGAATTACTGAACCTAAGAACAGTATCGTGTTTAATGGCATTCAGTGTAATTATTATGAAATACAGTGCATTACTCTATTATAGTGAAATATCATGTAATTGCTGTAGAAATGAGTTATTGAACTTGAGATCAGTGTGGTGATTCATTGAGTTCTATTGCTAGTATAGAAATGTTGTGTTGATGACAAATATAGTGATTCCTGCGAATTTAAAGAAACAGAGCGCCAGGAAAACAAGTACTAAGCATTCACACAGCGAGAGGGGCGCAGCTCAGCTGATTATGACATTGACGTGAGGGGGGAGAGCGTTACCCTCTAGGTGCGCCCCAGATATATGAAGAGAGAGTGAATTTCTGCAGTGTACTTGATTGTTTGGTTGTTGATACAGATATAATACCTTGAAGTTTTAAGTAAAATACAAAATACCATTGTGTTTATATTATCCCTCCATATATCTTGTTGCTATAGAACAGCTCCATAGAGTGAGAGTATTAGAGACATATACCTGCCTGAGACCAGATCTAATGAGTGAGCTCTCTGCCACTAGTACCACATTTCCACAATACCACTGACGTGTTACTGGACATGTGAAACACCAGTTGGCGACCTTGCAGTTAGTAGTAGAGCCCTTGTCGGGGTGGGCACACGGTTGGGAGTGAGCAAACTGTATTCCCACTCATTCTTTGGCTATTAGACTGGCTGGGTATCGACTGAGATACTCTCCTGGCGAACAGTGGCGCCGCGAGGATTGAGTGAAGACCCGCAGGGCTACGGTGAGTAATAGTTATCGCTAATACTACTGGGTGGTGTCCATGTGGAGAGAAAGACATCCCGACGTTGGCGACCGTGGACAGGATAAAGTACTTGGATATCTTGTATACTGTTACTTGCCCCTCAAGAGGCTGACGTACCCCCGACAATATATATATATATATATATATATATATATATATATATATATATATATATATATATATATATATATATATATATATATATATATATATATATATATATATATATATATATATATATATATATATATATATATATATATATATATATATATATATATATATATAATAAACGTAACTGAGTGATTTAAGAATACAGTTAGAGGTTGGGCATCATTTCAATGTTGGAAATAGGATGTCAACATTTTGTGACATTATGTGATGCTAACTGACAAAGTATCGCCACTTGAATTGCT
>NC_091178.1:33528751-33618751 GCF_040958095.1 Procambarus clarkii | reverse complement strand
TCACGACACCACCAACGTCGGTACCATTGGCGTCGACATGGAGGATGAAGGGCTTATCTGACGAGGTGAGAGTGGTATTAGAATATGGCAAAGGAGCACTATTAGGGTCCTGAAAATGGTTGGGATTATCAATATGGATTTTTGAATGAGAAAGCGTGGATTCCTTGTTGGTGCTTTCGGGAGGAGAAGCTGGGATGGTCTCACTGTGGATGTAGGGTTCTGTGAAGGTAGAGTAATGGATTAGGACAGTGGGAGGAGTACCATTATATTGCTTCAGGAGGTTGACGTGGCACAGCTGGGTCCTCCGCCGCCTATCTGGAGTTTCGATTACGTAGTTGTTGTTGCTTCTGCACTCTTTGACGCGGTAGGGTCCTGAAAATTTGTTTTGTAAAGGAGAACCTGGGATAGGAAGATATGCAAGTATGAAGTCTCCCGGCTTAAATTTTCTTACTTTGCTGGTCTGGTCGTAATGAGTCTTCATCCTCTCCTGGGCTTTCAATAGATTATCATGGGCAAAGCGGTGGACTCTCTCTAGAATGTGTTGAAGGTTTTGAAGAAACTGGGGCACATTCTGATGCTCACTGAAGGTGGCATCTCTGAGAGAGTCTTTGAAAGCCTTAAGGGGAGTACGGCACTTACGGCCGTAGAGCATCTCATAAGGAGATACTCCTAGGGACTCATTGGGAAGACTTCTGTAAATACACATTATAAGGTCGATTTGCTTATCCCAATCCTTAGAGGTTTCACTACAAAACTTTTTCAAGAGTGCTTTGATAGTCTGATGACTACGTTCAAGAGAACCCTGTGAAGCAGGATGATAGGGGCTGGACAATACCTGTTTGATGTTGAACTCCTCCAGTGTCCTTTTGAAGAGATCACTGGTGAAGTTGGTACCACAGTCGCTCTGAATCTCCCTGGGAAATCCGTATTGAGTGAAGATCTTCAATAGATGTTTTACAACCGTAGCAGCCGTGATGTTCTTCACTGGAACTGCTATGGGAAATCTGGTGGTAGGACACAGGATGGTTAAGATATAGGCGTTACCTGAACTGGTCCGAGGTAAAGGACCAACACAGTCTATAATAAGTCTGTGGAAAGGTTCCGCAGGCACCTGTATGGGAATCAGTGGCGCTCTGGGAATGGAGATGTTCGGTTTGCCTGCCATCTGACATGTATGACACTGTTTTACGTACTGTTTGACGCTATTTACCATACCTGGCCAGTAGTAGTCTTGACGAATTCCATGGTAAGTCTTGTTGAATCCGTAGTGGGAGAGTGCTCCGTGGGCCAGGTGTAGAATAGTGGGCCGCAGGCTGGTAGGAATCACAAGTTGTTCGATGTTGGCCCAATCATCCTCCTCCTTCAGTTTACTGGGTCTATATCTGCGGTAGAGCAAGTCGTTCTCTAGGAAGAACCCAGGAATACTGTCGGGTTGAGTCTCAGCCTGGAAAAACAATGGTGTTAAAGTAAGATCTTCCCTCTGCAACTTACGGAACTCCAACTTGGTCAGATTCGGGGGTAGTTTCTGAGGGTCTTGAGGGACAGCGGTAGCAGTAGAGTCAGCTGGCTGTGGATGTGCGGCTTCTGCACGGGTGGTCACGAGAACTGGAGGAGAAACTTCATCACTCTCTTGAACCTCTGCTGGAACATACGCTAGTATAGGGTTAATTGGCACAGAGGTACACACCTGGGGTTTGTCCATGACGATCAGGTTGGTCGGTTGCAGGTCTTCTGCCAAGTCGTTGCCCAGGAGAAGTTGCACTCCAGGCATGGGAAAAGGCTTTTCCCTGACGGCGACTTGGACTTCTCCGTTCACGTTGGGACAATCCAGGTGGACTCTGGCGAGAGGGTATGGAGTGGTAGCAGTGAGGTCAGTGATGAAGACAGTTTCTCCGGTGTAGGTGATGTTGGGCACAGCCGACTTCAAGATGATCGATTGAAGAGCCGCTGTGTCCCTCAAGATCTTCAATTTGAAACGTCCCTCCGGATTTGAACCGTTGGCAGAGACAGTTCCAGTATACAGGTGGTTACTGAAAAGAGAAAGATCATTAACATTAACACCAACATTCATCACAGGCTTACCGGACTTAGGAGGAGTTGGTTTGGGTTTCTGTGGGTCAGTGGTTCCCTTGTATTGAGACTTACCACACTTGTCTATGGTATGTCCATAGAGTCTACAATACTTGCAGTACAATTGCGAGCCAGCTTGATCGGTGCTCACTTTCTCGTAACTGTACCACGACTTCTTACTGGAGGATGGTTCGGGTGTCAGCCGGTGGATGAGGCTGTAAGTGTCAGCCGACTTAGCACACTTCAGGTAGTCGGTTTCTTCTTTATCTGCTAAGTATAGACGGACAGGAGGCGGCACACGCCTCAAGAATTCTTCAACAAGCATCAGGTTGACGAGTTCTGTAAAAGTAGAGACATGTGCTGCTTCCAGCCATTTCATAAAATATCTCCGTTTTGTGTTAGCAAACTCGAGGAAGGTAGTGGTACTTGCCTTCAGGTGGTCACGGAATTTCCTTCGATAACTTTCTGTGGAGAGGAGGTAGGCGTCCAACACTGCTTGTTTCAGAGTCTGGTAGTCATTCTCAGACGCCAGAGTACCGAGTGTGACTGCAGCTCTACCTGTAAGATGGACTCTGAGAAGTGTGGCCCATTGGTCGACAGGCCAACTGAGTTGATTAGCAAGGGTTTCAAAGGTGGTGAAAAACACATCAACTTCTGCTTCTACAAAGGATGGCATTAACTTACTTGCATGTGATATATTAAAACTGACGGGAAGATTGGCAGTAGCTTGCTGGCGTTGAGCGAAGTGTGACGTTTCCAAGGCGATTTCGCGTTGACGACACTCTAGAGCCAGAGTCGCTTGTTGCTTGTCATGTTCGCGTTGCATCTCCAACTCGCGTCGTTTGGTTTCAAGCTGTACTCGTTCCCGCTCCTGGAGTAGTGCAACCTCACGTTCCTGGAGGGCGATTCCACGTTCGTGTTCTTCTCTCCTCAAGGCAGTTTCACGTTCCTTGAGGGTGATTTCTCGTTCTTGTTCTTCTCTCCTCAAGGCAGCTTCACGTTCTTGTTCCTCCCTTCGTATGGCAGCTGCTCGTTCTTGTTGTTCGATGGCTTCCCTTTGCTGCTCGCGTTCAATCTTGGCCAGCTCTACTTTGAGTTTCAGCGTTGCCAAATCAGTTTTATCTGCAATATAGTAAGTTTCATGAGTTTCAGAGTCTATCTTACCTTGCTCTAAATAGTAATCCAGCAACAGGTTGTGTATGTCATTTTTGTTGGCTTGGTAGGGAACTTCTAGTTGGTACTCATGTGCAAGAGTTTGTAATTCAGTCCTCTTGGCACGACTTAAAGTCCCTATTGCACCTGCTGGATTTGCACGGAAAGCTTGGAGATGAAACATGGTGAAATTAGCAAATAAATGTACAACGAATATACAGTTATAGTGAATGTCAGAAACAGGACAACGTGGCAACTGGTACCTATCCTGTGGGATCTTTAACAATTAAAGTTAAGTACAAGATGTTAAATGATTAATTTAAATCAAGGGCGCAGGAAATCTTGTACCCAGTACTCATGTAAGAGGATAAGGGCAAGAAAATCCTACTAACAAATGAAACAGAGTTTCGAAAACAAATGAAACAGTTAATTGCCTCAAAAGTAAAATTGGTAGTCCAAGGATGTAGGCATACCTTGCAGAGTCTCTATAGGACATAAGCAAGTTTTTCCTACTGAAATTAATATGATACTTACAGAATTAGCGAACTTTTGTGCTCTGAAAAAGTAAGCTAATTCCCTACCGTTGTATGTATCATCATCTCTGACTGACGTGTAGGGGTGCGAGGTGTCAACTGGTGACGAGAACTGCTGCTGAGGTCCCAATTCAGCAACTAAAGTTCGAGCTAGAGGAACTATGGCCCTCTTTGTCCTCCTACAGTCAGATTGCAGAAGATTGGGTGCACTTGACCCGGGGCAGACCACAGTACCAGGGTACCAATATGATGATCTGTCAAAAATGAGAAATATCCAAGGGACAAAGATGGTAAACACGAGTAATAACACGGAGGGAGAGATGACCAATTAAGAGTATGACTGCGGCCTACAGTCACCACGTAATCCAAAGTTGTCTCACCTTCACCATATGCTACTCTCGTAATGCCCAATACACCGCACCATATAAAAATGAAATTGAATATGAAAAATAGTAAAAGCTACGTTAACAAAGTTAAATACGCTTACCATAAATTACTACTTGGCACCAGTACCTGAGCGAGGCTCCTAGGACAGGCCCCCATATAATATGTGACGGGAACGCGTTGGTGTTCGGCTGTTCAAAAGCTAGGGGTATGGCCTCGTCACATATAGAAACAAAAAATAGAAAATCTGGAACATCGTCTGTGGTAAGGTAATGAGAAGACACACAAAACAAAAGTAAATTTAACAATGAACTTTTAATTACGTTAGAAAAGCAAAACATGAATAAAATGGACATACAAATTCATATAATAAAATCAATCAATCAAAATAGTAAGAATAATCAAATGACAAAATGAAAAGTTACGTTAAGACAAGTGAGTAAGAACAAGTGAGCAATATACAATCAAATAAGAGGTGCAGGAATATTGGCTTTAAGCTATCACCTCTCTTAGTACACGTAAGCCACAGCTTAGTCTACCAACGAGACGTGTTAACCTGATGAAAGCACTGGATATTCTGAGGAGTGAGGACGTGGTGGCCCCAGACATCAAGTAGTGTGGTGGGTGGAGTGCAGTTGCAACTGGACCCGCAGCCAATCAGTGATGAGCAGGCGACAAGACAGGTAGTTTGGTGGTTCGAGGTGGAGCAGGTGTTCCTGGTTGCATACGTTTTGCGCTTCTGGCAAAACTTGGTGTTGTTGTCATTGTTGGATATTTCATCCATACTAGTTTTATATAAATGTATGTATCGACGAACTTTGGAGGGAAGAGCAGGCTCAATCTCTTGAAGGAGATTATCGTCACAATATATATATATATATATATATATATATATATATATATATATATATATATATATATATATGTTGTACCTAGTAGCCAGAACGTCATATTTGGCCTACTATGCGAGGCCCGATTTGGCTAATAAGCCAAGTTTTCATGAATTTATATATTTTTCAATATTTTTTTTTATGAAATGATAAAGCTATCCATTTCATTATGAATGAGTTATTTTTTTGTAAATTTGAGATAAAACTAACGTAGATATATGACCGAACCTAACCAACCTTACCTAACCTAACCTAACCTATCTTAACCTAACCTATCTTAACCTAACCTAAACTAGCACAATTAAGTCAATAATTTATATTCCTAATATAGAATAATAATAATAATTCAAATAAACTAATTGGAAACAGTTTATTGAAAATAAAGAAAATTACTCGGCCTATTAGGCAAATCGGGCCTTGCATAGTAGGCAGAGAAGTGTGTTCTGGCTACAAGGTACGACTATATATATATATATATATATATATATATATATATATATATATATATATATATATATATATATATATATATATATATATCCTCCCCCTTCTCCCTTCTCCTTCAGTCTGTCTGGTGTTGTAAAAGGCTTTAACAAGCCGAAACGTTCACATCATTTCATATTTCTCTGTGGATTTTCCGCATAAAATGATCAGTGTTTTGTGATCATCAATTGCATATATATATATATATATATATATATATATATATATATATATATATATATATATATATATATATATATATATATATATATATATAACTGAAAACTCACACCCCAGAAGTGACTCGAACCCATACTCCCAGAAGCAACGCATCTGGTATGTACAAGACGCCTTAATCCACTTGACCATCACGACCGGACATAATGAGGTGATAGCCGAGGCTATTTGAACCACCCCACCGCCGGCACTCGGATAGTTATCTTGGGCATAGCATTTTACCAAATCACCTCATTCTTTGGGGCAACACGTGAGGAACACAAATGCGAACAAGCCTGAATGGTCCCCAGGACATATGCAACTGAAAACTCACACCCCAGAAGTGACTCGAACCCATACTCCCAGAAGCAACGCATCTGGTATGTACAAGACGCCTTAATCCACTTGACCATCACGACCGGACATAATGAGGTGATAGCCGAGGCTATTTGAACCACCCCACCACTTTGTCACTTCTGGGGTGTGAGTTTTCAGTTGCATATGTCCTGGGGACCATTCAGGCTTGTTCGCATTTGTGTTCCTCACGTGTTGCCCCAAAGAATGAGGTGATTTGGTAAAATGCTATGCCCAAGATAACTATCCGAGTGCCGGCGGTGGGGTGGTTCAAATAGCCTCGGCTATCACCTCATTATGTCCGGTCGTGATGGTCAAGTGGATTAAGGCGTCTTGTACATACCAGATGCGTTGCTTCTGGGAGTATGGGTTCGAGTCACTTCTGGGGTGTGAGTTTTCAGTTGCATATGTCCTGGGGACCATTCAGGCTTGTTCGCATATATATATATATATATATATATATATATATGTCGTACCTAGTAGCCAGAACGCACTTATCAGCCTACTATGCAAGGCCCGATTTGCCTAATAAGCCAAGTTTTCATGAATTAATTGTTTTTCGACTACCTAACCTACCTAACCTAACCTAACCTAACTTTTTCTGCCACCTAACCTAACCTAACCTATTAAGATATGACCGGGTTGGTTAGGTTCGGTCATATATCTACGTTAATTTTAGCTCCTATAAAAAAAATTGACCTCATACATTATGAAATGGGTAGCTTTATCATTTCATAAGAAAAAAATTAGAGAAAAATTATTAATTCATGAAAACTTGGCTTATTAGGCAAATCGGGCCTTGCATAGTAGGCTGAGAAGAGCGTTCTGGCTACTAGGTACGACATATATATATATATATATATATATATATATATATATGTCGTACCTAGTAGCCAGAACGCACTTCTCAGCCTACTATGCAAGGCCAAATTTGCCTAATAAGCCAAGTTTTCATGAATTAATTGTTTTTCGACTACCTAACCTACCTAACCTAACCTAACCTAACTTTTTCGGCTACCTAACCTAACCTAACCTATAAAGATAGGTTAGGTTAGGTTAGGTAGGGTTGGTTAGGTTCGAGCATATATCTACGTTAATTTTAACTCCAATAAAAAAAAATTGATCTCATACATAATGAAATAGGTAGCTTTATCAATTCATAAGAAAAAAGTTAGAGAAAATGTATTAATTCAGGAAAACTTGGCTTATTAGGCAAATCGGGCCTTGCATAGTAGGCTGATAAGTGCATTCTGGCTACTAGGTACGACATATATATATATATATATATATATATATATATATATATATATATATATATATATATATATATATATATGCAGAATAACCACATGTGAAAAATAGAAAATGCATTTTCTATTTTTCACATGTGGTTATTGTGCATACTTGGATCAGTGTTTTTGTGATCATTGTTGCATATATATATATATTATATATTTAAGATGAATAGGAAAACCAGGGATATACTGAACATCTTGTTTCAGATTCTTTACTTTAAAAAACATAACGTTTCGAATATTTCTCGTATTCATCATCAGATCTAAAAGAAAAAACAGAAATCACAATCAAATAACTGGTAAACAAAGAACTCATACTGAATATAATTGCCTATCAAAGAAAGGAAAATGCTTAAAAAACAAAACACTTAAGCGCACTTAAAGTGATCAATACAAATAAAACTTATTAACTGTCACATATATTAAAGCTAATTTAAAAATCCATTAAACTACAAGATGAATTTTATAACTACTAAAACAAACCATTCTATTAAACTTACGTGAAGTGATCAGAAGTGAAACTTGATACCTAGCACATAGATACTAAACACTATAACAAATATTTATATAATGACTACAAATCTACAAAAAATGTATGTAAAATACAAACAGAATAAACGGCAATTATAAAGTACTAACCAAAATCTTATAAAAAACTCAAATATTAAATAAAAAAGAAATACCAAAAAATGTATTATATATCCTAAATAAAAGATTATATTAATGTACAATGTCAAGACTAAAAATAAGTAAGAAAGGGCAAAGACATGGTAAACTAAACAAAATTATAATAAAATTAAACTACCAAAATGAACTATAAATCAAATTACAGGGCCTACTGTGCACTATACAGTGTACAATTGCACAGCTGAAAGGTTGCTATTTAACAGAGGCCGCAGCTCCTTTATATATAAGGATTCCATTACTCTCAAATCTGACTGGCCATTCATACACGTGTCCAGAATTTTAAAATCAGATTCCAGCAGAGAATGATCAAACTCATAACAATGGTTTCTAATCTTCGAAAAAGCTGGTTTAGACAATGGTAATCCAGTCCTAAAAGATAATCCCCGGTGCTCAAGTATCCTAATCTTAAAGTTCCGAATGGAACTCCCGATATATCCAGCATTACAGCTGGAACAATTATACATATATACGACATTTGAGCACAAGGGGGTAGGCACTTTATCTTTAAATTTAAAATAAGAGTATTTGTGTTGACAAAAATAAATCTAAAGTCTACTTGAGGATAACACAACTGCAACAGTCTCCTCAAACGACTCCTTACAGAAAAGCTAATAGTGCCATAAAATGGTAATTTAATATATTTAAGATCCCTATCCACTGTAGTAATCCTACACGATGGGTGAAACTTCTTATTTAAGAAATTCCTTATAAAGGTATAAACCATATGCAAAGGATAATTATTATTTGAAAAAAATTTCCTGAGAATTTCTCACAGTAAATTCATTATGCGTTAATGGTTCTAATAATGGAACCAGAAAATTTGCCAGTTTATAATTAAAAGTGCCAATCGCTGATAAAATAGGACGAATCGGTATACCTGTTTTATGAACTTTAGGTAACCCATATAAGATGCCTGGCTTAGAGCCAGTTGCAAGTAATTTAGTATAATCAAAAAGAGAGTCTTTCAGACTTCCTAAAACTCTATTCAGTTTATCCTCACATTTCGAAATATACGAGAAAGAGTCTATATCAACCAACGTAAATTTAGAGGGGTCTTCTAACAACCTTTCAACCTTTTTCACATACTCTAACTTGTCCAAAACCACTATACCCCTACCTTTATCTGGTCTAGTAATGCAAATACTCCTATCATTCTTTAAGCCATTAATACACTCCAATTTCCTTTTGTCAAAAGGAAGGAATGTAGATTTATATTTACCAAAGTCATTAAAGACTTCATGTGCTAAGGAGGAAACAGTACTGATGATATTGGTCCAACTATAATTTGTACCAGTCCTTAGGGTACAAGTTTTCAATGTATTGCATAACCGCTCAAAACCTAAAAAATGATTAACAAATTTAGGTTTTTTACACGTCAACCCGAAGTCTAACCCCAGAGAGAGAAGTTCTTTCTCAATGGGAAACAGAATTCTCTTTGAAAAATTGAAAACCACCTTATCAGGGTCCACCGAATTGAACGAAGGTATACCCAAGTTACGCAATTTCTTCCCGTGAATAAGTCTACATTTTTCAACCCTTTTATCATTATAATTTTCATATTTACATTTTAAGGATGCAAAATCAACCCAGGAAACCAAGATCTTGAATTTCTCCAAGTTCACGTGCAATTCACTTTTCAACTTTTTTACCCGCTTCTGCTTTTCAGAAATTTCAAAGTCCAACAATCTTAATAACCAAGAATTATATTCACTTGTTAACGCAAATTTGTCGGAATACACTTTAAACCTGAGGAATCTTGGGACCAAACGATGCGCCTTACAGGTATGTAGAAATTCCAAATCCAAGTGAGCCTTCTTAACTGCGAAATCCACTTTTTCTATTCTTCTGTATAACGTAACTATAGGTCAATATAGTATAACTGATGATGAATACGAGAAGTATTCGAAACGTTATGCATTTTAAAGTAAAGAATCTGAAACAAGATGTTCAGTATATCCCTGGTTTTCCTATTCATCTTAAAATTAAGATTCCCGAAGGGAACATCGATCATAAATATTTTATTAAAACGATACGGAAGACCTATAGTTTCGTTATACAGAAGAATAGAAAAAGTGGATTTCGCAGTTAAGAAGGCTCACTATATATATATATATATATATATATATATATATATATATATATATATATATATATATATATATATATATATATATATATATATATATATATATTAGTATATTTTGGTAGCAGTCTTTCCTGTAGACATATTTTATTAAATATGACCGAAAAAGTAAGATTAATAATTCTAACACGAATTTTCTCAATCTTTCGTACATTATGCTTCACTGTTGGAGGTAAATCAAAAATCACTTCTCCAAAATTCATTTTTATTTCTAGTCTGACGCGACACGGGCGCGTTTCGTAAAACTTATTACATTTTCAAAGACTTCACAAATACACAACTGATTAGAACTTGCGTTTCCCTGATTTTATATCTACATTTGAGTGAGGTGGGAAGGGTGATGTGGCATTACATTTGAGTGAGGTGGGAAGGATGATGTGGCATTAGAGGATATTAATAGGGTATTAAAAGTATCAACACAAGACAGAACACGAAACAATGGATATTGAATAGAAGTGTTTGTAGAAAGCCTATTGGTCCATATTTCTTGATGCTTCTATATTGGAGCGGAGTCTTGAGGTGGGTAGAATATAGTTGTGCAATAATTGGCTGTTGATTGCTGGTGTTGACTTCTTGATGTGTAGTGCCTCGCAAACGTCAAGCCGCCTGCTATCGCTGTATCTATCGATGATTTCTGTGTTGTTTACTAGGATTTCTCTGGCGATGGTTTGGTTATGGGAAGAGATTATATGTTCCTTAATGGAGCCCTGTTGTTTATGCATCGTTAAACGCCTAGAAAGAGATGTTGTTGTCTTGCCTATATACTGGGTTTTTTGGAGCTTACAGTCCCCAAGTGGGCATTTGAAGGCATAGACGACGTTAGTCTCTTTTAAAGCGTTCTGTTTCGTGTCTGGAGAGTTTCTTTTAAGACTTTTTGCTCGATGGTACCCATGTAGAAGTTTGCAAACAGGACACCTAGGGGAGAACCCATAGCGACCCCATCTACTTGCTTATACATATTCTTGAGCCCGGATGGGCATATGTATAAGCAAGTAGATGGGGTCGCTATGGGTTCTCCCCTAGGTGTCCTGTTTGCAAACTTCTACATGGGTACCATCGAGCAAAAAGTCTTAGTCGACATGAACTTGAAACCGGCCATATACTGCAGGTATGTTGACGACATTTTTACACAGGTACCTGATGTCAGACATCTGCAGGAGCTGAAGGAGGCATTTGAGCAGAGTTCCGTGCTGCGTTTCACTTACGAGACGGAAAAGGATGGGAAGCTGCCTTTTCTAGATGTAACAGTCATGGAAAAGGGCGGAGGTTTCCACACTGCAGTCTACACAAAGGAAACAAACATAGGAATGTGCCTAAATGCCAACAGCGACTGCCCTGACAGGTACAAGAGGAGTGTTGTTAACGCATACGTCGACCGTGCTCTCAGCCACAGCTCAGAATGGAAGCAAGTCGACGAAGAACTCTGTAGGGTAAGGCAGGTTCTAGTCAATAACGGCTTCTCCAATGGTTTCATCGAAGACATCATAAGAAGGAAAGTGAAAAGCCATGCAACCTCCGAAGAGACAACTAACACAACACCTATACCCCCTATTAGACTATTTTACAGGAACTTCTTTTCCACAGCTCATAAAACAGAGGAAAGGGTCCTGAAAGATATTGTTAATAGAAACGTTATCCCTACAGACAAAAATCAGAGGATACAACTGACGATTTACTATAAAACCAGAAAAACGGCCAGCCTACTCATGAGAAACTCTCCAGACACGAAACAGAACGCTTTAAAAGAGACTAACGTCGTCTATGCCTTCAAATGCCCACTTGGGGACTGTAAGCTCCAAAAAACCCAGTATATAGGCAAGACAACAACATCTCTTTCTAGGCGTTTAACGATGCATAAACAACAGGGCTCCATTAAGGAACATATAATCTCTTCCCATAACCAAACCATCGCCAGAGAAATCCTAGTAAACAACACAGAAATCATCGATAGATACAGCGATAGCAGGCGGCTTGACGTTTGCGAGGCACTACACATCAAGAAGTCAACACCAGCAATCAACAGCCAATTATTGCACAACTATATTCTACCCACCTCAAGACTCCGCTCCAATATAGAAGCATCAAGAAATATGGACCAATAGGCTTTCTACAAACACTTCTATTCAATATCCATTGTTTCGTGTTCTGTCTTGTGTTGATACTTTTAATACCCTATTAATATCCTCTAATGCCACATCATCCTTCCCACCTCACTCAAATGTAATGCCACATCACCCTTCCCACCTCACTCAAATGTAGATATAAAATCAGGGAAACGCAAGTTCTAATCAGTTGTGTATTTGTGAAGTCTTTGAAAATGTAATAAGTTTTACGAAACGCGCCCGTGTCGCGTCAGACTAGAAATAAAAATGAATTTTGGAGAAGTGATTTTTGATTTACCTCCAACAGTGAAGCATAATGTACGAAAGATTGAGAAAATTCGTGTTAGAATTATTAATCTTACTTTTTCGGTCATATTTAATAAAATATATATATATATATATATATATATATATATATATATATATATATATATATATATATATATATATATATATATATATATATATACCCACAATTACATGTCATACAACTTTGATACAGAATTAATATAGACTTGGAAATGTATGTCACACATTGACAATACATAAAATAAGATTAATATATGGTAACATGAGATTATATCATATACACAATATTCGTGATACGAGGCTATCAACCTAGATATCACTGTACAGTTTGAGCACACTCATACACCAATCTCAGTATAATCATACTGGTGTATGCGTGGTCATAACAGGAACCCACGGCGGCTCGAGTAGGGTGTGTACTCAAGAAAAAGAGACCAATTTTGGAGCTGCACCCCTAAATAAATGTGACGCTGAACCCCTCCACAAGATCAAGACGCATATAGAGTGATCTCCTAGGCAATTGCAAGCACTCCAATGTCCATTACTGGTCGACCGACGGTAGCGGAAATGTGGTTGCCGAGGTCCGCTGTTTTTCTATCAGGGAGTGGTTGGGGTCTCTGCTCGCCTGTACGCAAGTAACAGTCTGGTGAACCAACCAGCTCTTTTGGGTAAAATCCGCAATCCTCCTCTTGATATCTGCCTCCACCACATCACTTCTTAATTCATTCCATTTATCAACTACTCTGTCAGTAAAAAAAAAAAATATAATATCTCTATGCCACATTAGCGCTCTCAATTTCCACTTGTGTCCCCAAGTGCGTGTACCTCTTGTGGTAAATAGTTTGCCTTTATCTACCCTATCATTTCCTTTGATAATCTTGTATGTGGTAATCATGTCCCACCTAACTCTTCTGTCTTCCAGCGACGCGAGGTTTAATTCCAGTAGTCTCCCCTCGTAGCTCGTACCCCTCAGTTTGGGTACTAGTTTGGTGGCAAACCTTTGAACCTTTTCCAGTTTAGTCTTATGCTTGACAAGACATCGACTCCATGCTCGAGCCGCATACTTCAGGATTGGTCTGACATATGTGGTATGCAAAGTTCTGATTGATTTCTTACACAAGTTTCTTAAGGCCGTTTTTATGTTGGCCAAACTGGCATATGCCGCTGATGTTATCCTCTTGATATGGGCTTCGGGGAACAGATTCGGCGTGATATCATCCCCCAGGTCTTTCTCTCTCTTTGACTCTTGATGAATTTCATTTCCCAAACGAAACTATATGTCTGGCCCCTTGCTTCCTACACATATCTTCTTTACCTTACATTTGCTTGGGCTAAACGACCACATGTTCGACCATTCCTTCAGTTTGTCCAGGTCTTCTTGAAGCCTCAAGCTGTCCTCCTCTGTCTGAATCCTTATAATTTTGGCGTCGTCAGCAAATATTGAGAGGAATGAGTATATACCCTCTGGGAGATCATTTACCTATATCAAAAACAGGATATTTCCAAGTACAGAGCCATGTGGGACTCCACTGGTGACTTCACGATAATCTGGGGTCTCACCCGCTCACTGTAACTCTCTGCTTCTTATTGCTTAGGTACTCCCTTATCCGCTGCAGCTCACTACCAGTTACTCCTGCCTCTTTCTCCAGCTTATGTACCAGCCTCTTATGGGTACTGTATCAAAGGCCTACCGACAGTCCAAGAAAATGCAGTCCGCCCAGCCTTCTCTTTCTTGCTTAATATTTGTCACCTGATCGTAGAATTCTATTAAGCCTGTAAGGCATGATTTACCCTCCCTGAACCCATGTTGATGGGTTGTCACGAAGTCCCTTCTCTCCAGATGTGTTACTTAGTTTTTTCTCACGCTCTTTTCCATCCCCTTGCATGGTATACAAGTTAAGGACACTGGCCTTTAGTTCAGTGCCTCTTGTCTGTCAAACCTTTTGTATATTAGGACTAAATTAGCCATCTTCCATTTTCTGATAGGTCTCCCGTCTCCTGTGACCTACTGCACACTATGGAGAGTGGCAAACAAAGCGCTTCTGCTCTTTCAGTACCTCTCTGAACCAGTACACCATGGGTACTCTTTCAGTACCCATGGTGAGATTCCGTCCGGCCCAACAGCCTTTCTCACGTCCAGATCCAACAGATGCCTTTTAAACTCATCTCTTGTAATTTGAAACCCTTTCAAGTCCCGCCTCTCAACTATCAATCAATCAACTGTTACTAAATATTAACTAATTTTTATTTTTTTCCACACACCCACACACATCCCCAGGAAGCAGCCCGTAACAACAGTCTAACTCTCAGGTACCTATGTACTGCTAGGTAACAGGGCATCAGAGTGAAATAAACTCTGCCCATTGATTCTCGCCAACGCCGGGAATCGAACCCAGGACCACAGGATTACGTGACCAGCTTGCTGTCCACTCAGCTACCGGCCCTCAAATGTGTGTGTGTGTGTGTGTGTGTTGTATGTGTGTACTCACCTAATTGTGCTTGTGGGGGTTGAGCTTTGGCTCTCTGGTCCCGCCTCTCAACCGTCAATCAACTGGTGTACAAATTCCTGAGCGTACTGGGCTTAGTCACATCTACATTTTAAACTGTGTAAGGAGTCAGCCTCCACCACATCACTGCCTAATGAATTCCACCTGTTAACTACTCTGACACTGAAAAAGTTCTTTCTAAAGTCCCTGTGACTCATTTGGGTACTCAGTTTCCACCTGTGTTCCCTTGTTCGCGTTCCACCAGTGTTGAATAGTTTATCCTTGTCTTCAATGTCAATACCCCTGAGGATTTTGTAGGTAGTGATCATGTCTCCCCCATACTCTTCTGTCATCCAGTGACGTAAGGTGCATCTCTCGCAGCCTTTTGTCGTAACTCATGCCTGTTAGCTCCGGGACTAGTCTAGTGACATACCTCTGAACTTTTTCCAGCTTCGTCTTGTGTTTGACATGGTACGGGCTCTATGCTGGGGCCGCATACTCCAGGATTGGTCTTACATATGTGGTGTACAAGATTCTGAATGATTCCTTACACAGGTTCCTGAACGCCGTTCTGATGTTAGCCAGCCTCGCACATGCCGCAGACGTTATTCTATTTATATGGGCTTCAGGAGACAGGTTTGGTGTGATATCAACTCCTAGATCTTTCTCTCTGTCTGTTTCATGAAGTACTTCATCTCCTATTCTGTATCCTGTGTCTGGCCTCCTGTTTCCACTGCCTAGTTTCATTACTTTGCATTTACTCGGGTTGAACTTCAACAGCCATTTGTTGGACCATTCACTCAGTCTATCTAGGTCATCTTGTAGCCTCCTACTATCATCCTCTGTTTCAATCCTCCTCATAATTTTTGCATCGTCCACAAACATTGGGAGGAACGAATCTATACCCTCTGGGAGATCATTTACATATACCAGAAACAGTATAGGTCCAAGGACTGACCCCTGCGGGATTCCACTTGTAACGCCTCGCCAATCTGAGACCTCACACCTCACACAGACTCGTTGTCTCCTGTTGCTTAGGTACTGCTCTATCCACCGGAGTACCTTCCCTTTCACTCCAGCCTGCATCTCCAACTTTCGCACTAGCCTCTTGTGTGGCACTGTATCAAAGGCTTTCTGACAATCTAGAAATATGCAGTCTGCCCACCCTTCTCTTTTTCTTGCCTTATTTTTGTTGCCTGGTCGTAGAATTCAAGTAACCCTGTGAGGCAGGACCTGCCATCCCTGAACCCATGTTGATGCTGTGTTACAAAGTTCCTTCGCTCCAGATGTTCCACTAGATTTTTTCGCACAATCTTCTCCATCAGCTTGCATGGTATGCAGGTTAGGGACACTGGCCTGTAGTTCAGTGCCTCCTGTCTATTCCCTTTCTTGTATATTGGGACTACGTTAGCTGCTTTCCAAATATCTGGCAGTTCCCCTGTTGCCAGTGATTTGTTATACACTATGGAGAGTGGTAGGCACAGTTCTCTTGCTCCTTCCTTTAGAACCCAAGGGGAGATTCCATCTGGGCCTATAGCCTTTGTCACATCCAACTCTAGTAAACACTTCCTTACTTCCCCGCTGGTAATCTCAAACTCTTCCAGTGGTTCCTGGTTAGCTATTCCCTCACTTACCTCTGGAATTTCTCCTTGCTCTAAGGTATAGACCTCCTGGAATTTCTTATTCAATTCCTCACACACTTCCTTGTCATTTGTAGCGAATCCTTCTGCCCCTATCCTTAATTTCATAACCTGTTCCTTTACTGTTGTTTTTCTCCTGATGTGGCTATGCAACAATTTAGGCTGAGTCTTTGCCTTGCTTGCGATGTCATTTTCGTATTGTCTTTCTGCCTCTCTTCTCATCCTGACATATTCATTCCTGGCATTCTGGTATCTTTCTCTGCTCTCCAGTGTCCTGTTATTCCTATAGTTTCTCCATGCCCTTTTACTTTGCTGCTTAGCTAGCCTACATCTCTGATTAAACCATGGGTTTCTCATTTTCATTTCTCTGTTTTCCTTGTTTGCTGCGTCCTTGCACTTCTGTGTGATGTAATCCATCATATCTTGGGCTGTCTTTCCCCTGAGCTCTGTTTCCCATGTTATATCTGTTACGAATCTACTTATCCCCTCATAGTTTCCCTTTCGGTATGCTAACCTTTTGGTTTCGGTATCCCTCCTCGAGTTCAATAACCCTTCTTCAATTAGGTACTCAAACACCAGTACACTGTGGTCGCTCATTCCTACTGAGTCCTCAAAACCGATTTTTCTTATGTCGGAGGCGTTCAGAGTGAAGACTTGGTCGAGTCTCGCTGGTTCGTCATTGCCTTTCATCCTTGTGGGTTCTCTGACATGCTGGGTTAAAAAGTTTCTTGTCACCACCTCCAATAGTTTGGCTCTCCACGTATCCTCGCCTCCATGCGGTTCCTTGTTCTCCCAGTCAATCCTTCCGTGATTGAAGTCCCCTATGATGAGCAGGTGGGATCTATTTCTACAGGCAGCAGAGGCTGCCCTCTCATTTATAGTGTTAACTGCCATGTTGCTGTTTTCATACTCTTGACTGGGTCTTCTGTCATTTGGTGGAGGGTTGTATATTACTGCTACTACTATTCTTGGTCCTCCCATTGTCATGGTGCCTGCTATGTAGTCTCTGAACTCCTCACAGCCCAGGATGGCCATCTCCTTAAAACTCCATTCTTTTCTCATGAGTAGGGCCACTCCGCCTCTCCCCCTACCTTCCCTCTCTTTCCTTATTACTGTGTACTCCTGGGGAAACACGGCATTTGTTATGATTCCAGAGAGTTTTGTTTCAGTAAGTCCAATTACATCTGGGTTATCTTCTTGTGCTCTTTCCCTTAGGTCACTTGTCTTGCTTGTGATCCCATCTATGTTTGAGTACATCACCCTGAAACTGACTCTCTTCTGCTTCTTCTCTGGGGAAGACCTTTGGGATCTGGGGTGAGTGGGAGCTGGGTGGACCTGGCACGGGGAGATTGGTGGAGGAGGGAGGGGTTGGGGTGGTGGGGGAGTGGGGGGTGGTGGGGGAGAGGGGGAGGGTACGGGGGGGTGGGTAAGAGGGGGAGGGTAGGGGGGGGGAGAGTGAGAGGGAGAGGATTGGGGGGAGAGTGAGAGGGGGAGGGTTGGTGGGGGTGAGAGAGGGAGGGTTGGGGAAGCATGGGTGGAGGAGAGGCTTTGGGGGATAGGGGAGATGGGGGGGGCCTGGGGGGGGGGGAGAAAAGGGTGGAGGGCGTGGTGGAAAAAGGAGGGCTGAGGTGGGTGAGGAAGAGGGGAGGGTTTAGGGGAGTGGGGGAGAGGGGAAGACATAGGTGGGGTGGGGGAGAGTGGGGGGCTTAGGGGGGCAGGGGGGAAGGGAGGGCTTGGGGTGGGAGAGACGGGAAGGCATGTGGGAGAATGGAGGGCTTGGGGGATGGGGGAGAAGGGAGGTCCTGGGGAGAGGGGTGAGTGGGAGGAGGGGGATGATTGGGAGGAGGGGGGTGGGTGGGGGAGGGTGCCTTAGGTGGGTACTTAGTGGGGGCTGACAGGGGATGGGGCAGGTTGGGTGTCTGTTGGGTAGAATGTGGGGGTGGTGCCCCAATCCCTGTGGCTGTTGCACTGTTTGAGGAGGGTTCTCCACTTCCCTATGGGATTGTAGGGTTCTGGGTTGTGGTACTCTGAATCCTTTCTCTCTCCCTGCGCTCCTTCCTTGCGTCTGCTGTCCGTATTCTCGTCTTCGCTTGTCATATTCCTCTGCAGGAATACTTTTTTGAACTTCTCTACATTTGCTAGACAGCACTTCCTTGCTAACAGTTCCTCTGTCGTGATTTCGCTCATGGATACCACCTTTATCATTCGGTCCCTGTCCTTGTTGAACTTTCCAAGCCTGAAAATCTTTTAAACATTTTGGTCAGTTCCCTCCATCCTTACCTCATTAAGGATCTCGGTAACTGCGTTTTTGTCCTTGTCTCTCCGCTCCTTTGGGCTGGTCCCTGTTTGCTCTTGAAGTTCAAGTATGTTTATTGAGATAAGCAATAAATACATCTCAAAGGGATAGAGTAGCTTAGGCTATTTCTACCCCCCAAGTTTGCTCTTTAATGCCTGTTACTACTACAGCTCTTCTTCTCTCTATCAGCCGGCAAGTACTTCTAGCTGCTTCCTGAGAGGAGGCCACTTCCATGGCAACTTCCTTAACTGCAGACCTAGCTTCAGAGCTCTTTTTAAGCATTTCAGCAAATGAGATCTGGGTTGTGGTGGTCCCCTCCACAGTAGCATTCCCATCTCCCTGAGGTGCTGTTTGTGTCTGGTATTGTGGAAGAGTCTCCTTTAGGTATCTTATCTCCTCCTTTGCTGCCCTTAGATCATCTTGCAGGTTGGCTACTGTCTCCCTCATTACCCTCAGTCCTTCACTGAATTCATTCCGCATTTGCTGGAGTACTTCCTTCATCCAGTCTTCCTGTTCCCCCTCATCCTCTGTGTTTGTTCCAGCTGCGATTGTCCTCCTACGTTTGCCAGCCCGAGTTCGTATCCCTTCCATGATTACCCTATGAGTGTGTGTGTGTGAGAGAGAGAGAGAGTGAGAGAGAGAGAGAGAGAGAGAGAGAGAGAGAGAGAGAGAGAGAGAGAGAGAGAGAGAGAGAGAGAGAGAGAGAGAGAGAGAGAGAGAGAGAGAGAGAGAGAGAGAGAGAGAGAGAGAGAGAGAGAGAGAGAGAGAGAGAGAGAGAGAGAGAGAGAGAGAGAGAGACAGAGACAGAGAGAGAGAGGGGGGGAGGGAGAGAGTGGGGGGAGGGAGAGAGAGAGAGGGGAGGGAGAGAGAGAGAGGGGAGGGAGAGAGAGAGGGGGGAGGGAGAGAGACGGGGGAGGGAGAGAGAGAGGGGAGGGAGAGAGAGAGGAGGGAGGGAGAGAGAGTGGGGAGGGAGAGAGAAGGGGAAGGGAGAGAGAAAGGGGAGGGAGGGGGAGGGGGGAGGGAGAGAGGGAGGGGAGGGAGAGAGAGAGGGGAGGGAGAGAGAGGGGGAGGGAGAGAGAGGGGGGAGGGAGAGAGAGAGGGGGAGGGAGAGAGAGAGGGGGAGGGAGAGAGAGAGTGAGAGAGAGAGAGAGGGGAAGAGAGAGAGAGAGAGAGTGCGAGAGAGAGAGAGGGGAAGAGAGAGAGAGAGAGAGAGAGAGAGAGAGAGAGAGAGAGAGAGAGAGAGAGAGAGAGAGAGAGAGAGAGAGAGAGAGAGAGAGAGAGAGAGAGAGAGAGAGAGGAAGAGAGAGAGAGAGTGAGAGAGAGAAAGTGAGAGAGAGAAAGTGAGAGAGAGAGAGGGGGAGAGAGAGAAAGAGAGAGAGAGAGAGAGAGAGAGAGAGAGAGAGATAGAGAGAGAGAGAGAGAGAGAGAGGGGGGGGGGGAGGTGGGTGAGTGTATGGGAGGGAGGTGGAAGGTGGAAGTGAGGGAGGGGGATGGAGAGGGTGTGTGGGGGTGGATTAGTGCGGGAGGGTTCAGAGAGAGGTTGTGTGTGTGTGTGTGTGTGTGTGTGTGTGTGTGTGTGTGTGTGTGTGTGTGTGTACTCACCTAATTGTACTCACCTAATTGTGCTTGCGGGGGTTGAGCTCTGGCTCTTTGGTCCCGCCTCTCAACCGTCAATCAACTGGTGTACAGATTCCTGAGCCTATTGGGCTCTATCATATCTACATTTGAAACTGTGTATGGAGTCAGCCTCCACCACATCACTTCCTAATGCATTCCATTTACTAACTACTCTGACACTGAAAAAGTTCTTTCTAACGTCTCTGTGGCTCATTTGGTTACTCAGCTTCCACCTGTGTCCCCTTGTTCGCGTCCCACCAGTGTTGAATAGTTCATCCTTGTTTACCCGGTCGATTCCCCTGAGGATTTTGTAGGTTGTGATCATGTCCCCCCTTACTCTTCTGTCTTCCAGTGTCGTAAGGTGCATTTCCCGCAGCCTTTCCTCATAACTCATGCCTCTTAGTTCTGGGACTAGTCTAGTAGCATACCTTTGGACTTTTTCCAGCTTCGTCTTGTGCTTGACAAGGTACGGGCTCCATGCTGGGGCCGCATACTCCAGGATTGGTCTTACATATGTGGTGTACAAGATTCTGAATGATTCCTTACACAGGTTCCTGAACGCCGTTCTGATGTTAGCCAGCCTCGCATATGCCGCAGACGTTATTCTCTTTATGTGGGCTTCAGGAGACAGGTTTGGTGTGATATCAACTCCTAGATCTTTCTCTCTGTCTGTTTCATTAAGTACTTCATCTCCTATTCTGTATCCTGTGCCTGGCCTCCTGTTTCCACTGCCTAGTTTCAACACTTTGCATTTACTCGGGTTGAACTTCAACAGCCATTTGTTGGACCATTCACTCAGTCTATCCAGGTCATCTTGTAGCCTCCTACTATCATCCTCTGTTTCAATCCTCCTCATAATTTTTGCATCGTCCACAAACATTGAGAGGAACGAATCTATACCCTCTGGGAGATCATTTACATATACCAGAAACAGTATAGGTCCAAGGACTGACCCCTGCGGGACTCCACTTGTGACGTCTCGCCAATCTGAGGCCTCACCCCTCACACAGACTCGTTGTCTCCTGTTGCTTAGGTATTCCTCTATCCACCGGAGTACCTTCCCTCTCACTCCAGCCTGCATCTCCAACTTTCGCACTAGCCTCTTGTGTGGTACTGTATCAAAGGCTTTCTGACAATCCAAAAATATGCAGTCTGCCCACCCTTCTCTTTCTTGCCTTATTTTTGTTGCCTGGTCGTAGAATTCAAGTAACCCTGTGAGGCAGGACCTGCCATCCCTGAACCCATGTTGATGCTGTGTTACAAAGTTCCTTCGCTCCAGATGCTCCACTAGTTTTTTTTCGCACAATCTTCTCCATCAGCTTGCATGGTATGCAGGTTAGGGACACTGGCCTGTAGTTCAGTGCCTCCTGTCTATCCCCTTTCTTGTATATCGGGACTACGTTAGCTGCTTTCCAAATATCTGGCAGTTCCCCTGTTGCCAGTGATTTGTTATACACTATGGAGAGTGGTAGGCTCAGTTCTCTTGCTCCTTCCTTTAGAACCCAAGGGGAGATTCCATCTGGGCCTATAGCCTTCGTCACGTCCAACTCTAGTAAACACTTCCTTACTTCCCCACTGGTAATCTCAAACTCTTCCAGTGGTTCCTGGTTAGCTATTCCCTCACTTACCTCTGGAATTTCTCCTTGTTCTAAGGTGAAGACCTCCTGGAATTTCTTATTCAATTCCTCACACACTTCCTTGTCATTTGTAGTGAATCCTTCCGCCCCTATCCTTAATCTCATAACCTGTTCCTTTACTGTTGTTTTTCTCCTAATGTGGCTATGCAACAATTTAGGCTGAGTCTTTGCCTTGCTTGCGATGTCATTTTCGTATTGTCTTTCTGCCTCTCTTCTCATCCTGACATATTCATTCCTGGCATTCTGGTATCTTTCTCTGCTCTCCAGTGTCCTGTTATTCCTATAGTTTCTCCATGCCCTTTTACTTTGCTGCTTAGCTAGCCTACATCTTTGATTAAACCATGGGTTTCTCATCTTCATTTCTCTGTTTTCCTTTTGGACTGGGACAAACTTGTTTGCTGCGTCCTTGCACTTCTGCGTGATGTAATCCATCATATCTTGGGCCGTCTTTCCCCTGAGCTCTGTTTCCCATGCTATATCTGTTAGGAATTTTCTTATCCCCTCATAGTTTCCCTTTCGGAATGCTAACCTTTTGGTTTCGGTATCCCTCCTCGAGTTCAATAACCCTTCTTCAATCAAGTACTCAAACACCAGTACACTGTGGTCGCTCATTCCTACTGGGTCCTCAAAACCGATTTCTCTTATGTCGGAGTCGTTCAGAGTGAAGACTAGGTCGAGTCTTGCTGGTTCGTCATTTCCTCTCATCCTTGTGGGTTCTCCGACATGCTGGGTTAAAAAGTTGCTTGTCACTACCTCCAATAGTTTGGCTCTCCACGTATCCTCGCCTCCATGCGGTTCCTTGTTCTCCCAGTCAATCTTTCCGTGATTGAAGTCGCCCATGATGAGCAGGTGGGATCTATTTCTACAGGCAGCAGAGGCTGCCCTCTCAATTATAGTGTTAACTGCCTTGTTGTTGTTTTCATACTCTTGACTGGGTCTCCTGTCATTTGGTGGAGGGTTGTATATTACTGCTACTACTATTCTTGGTCCTCCCATTGTTATGGTGCCTGCTATGTAGTCTCTGAACTCCTCACAGCCCGGGATGGCCATCTCCTTAAAACTCCATTCCCTTCTCATGAGTAGGGCCACTCCGCCTCCTCCTCTACCTTCCCTCTCTTTCCTTATTACTGTATACTCCTGGGGAAACACGGCGTGTGTGTGTGTGTGTGTGTGTGTGTGTGTGTGTGTGTGTGTGTGTGTGTGTGTGTGTGTGTGTGTGTGTGTGTGTGTGTGTGTGTGTGTGTGTGTGTGTGTACTCACCTAGTTGTACTTGCGGGTGTTGAGCTCTGGCTCTTTGGTCGCGCCTCTCAACCGTCAATCAAGAGGTGTACATGTTCCTGAGCCTATTGGGCTCTATCATATCTACACTTGAAACTGTGTATGGAGACAACCTCCACCACATCACTGTCTAATGCATTCCATCTGTTAACTTCTTGCGATGCTTTGTTCAGTGCTTGCTTCAACGTCACGCCCGTTCAAACCAAATACATTTGTTCCCAAATAACAAGAAAGTATGTTCTTTTTGTCATCCATGTGACGCAGGAATGTTACGATTCCTACAAACCCATCTTTTGAAAACAGATTTATACCACTGATCAAAATAGCTAGGAATATGGGGTTCACACTCCCAAAACCAGAGTGAACCCCAGATTAACCAGTGCGAATCTGGGGTTCAATCTAATAAATAAAAATGGAAATGTTCGTTCGTGCATAACCGCTGATCTCCGAAAGTTCTTCACCGATTGCCTTGAAATTTTCACACAACGTTCCATTCAAGCTGGCAGTGTGCTTTTATATACTTACTGTATATATACCTCACCTGTGGCAGGAAAAAACATGCTTTTTGTTTAAAATAGCGCCATCTGTCGTTGGACGTAAGTGCAACACATGCTGTAATCTCCGAAAGTTCTTCACAGACTGCTTTGAAATTTTTACACAACATTCCATTCGAATACGTACATGTTTTTATATACCGACTATATAGATGCAAGACCTGTGACAGGTAAAGACATTTTTTTTGACAGACAGCACCATCTGTTGTACGTATTAGCAACTAACACTATAATATATATTTTACAATTGCTTTTCAATGTTTCCAAATGCATTGATAAATTTAATTTTTACAGGTTTTTATTTATTTTAATTTTGATTGAATTATTTTGTACTCACCTATTTGTACTCACCTATTTGTGCTTGCGGGGGTTGAGCTTTGGCTCTTTGGTCCCGCCTCTCAACTGACATTGTGTGACATTTGTGTGACATTGCGTTGGAATTGAGCTTTGTTAATTATCATGATTTTCATTTCGTAAGTTTAGGTATTGATGCCACACCTGTGACAGGTAAAAACATTCCTTTTTTAGAAACACTGCAATCTGTTGCATGTAGGAGCAACACACGCTATACTAAATATGTTATGATTCCATTTCAATGTTTCTGATTGCACTGACAAATTTAATTTTCATACTTTTTTTTAATTTCATTTTGATTTAAACATTTTGTCTGACATTGCGATAGAATTGAGCTGTGTTGCTTACCATACTGTAAACATACCGTCGACATTTCATGTGTATAAGAATAAATGCCACACCTGTGACAGGTAAAAACATGCTTTTTATGAAAAACAGCGCCATCTGTCGCATATAAGTACAACAGACGCATATAAAATATGTTACGATTCCATTTCATTGTTTCCAATACCATTGATAAATTAAATTTTCATAGATTTCAATTTATTTTCATTTTGATTTCATTATTTTGTAGGACATTGCATTGGAATTGTACTGTGTTGTTTACCATACCATTCATACCGCCAATGATAGGAACATCCAATCATTTGATGTTTCTAATTTTCTGATGGGAACATCAGATCATTAGGGAATGCATCGGACGAAGGAGTGGGGAATAATGGGAAGGATGAGGGGATCGGAGTGGGGGATGGTGGCGAGGACGAGAAGACAGGGTAGGGGGTAATGGTGGGGAGGACGAGGGGGCAGGGGAATTGGGGATGAGAGGGGAAATGGGAATGGAGAAAAGTGTGAAGGACAATGGGACAGGGGAGTGGGGGATTGTGGGGAAGACAAGGGAACTGGGGAGCGGGGGAATGGAAGGGGGACGAGAGAACGGGGAGTGAGAGATGGTGGGGAGGGCGAGGGGACAGTGGAGTGGGGAATGGTTAAGAGTATGAAGGGATGGTGGGAAGGACAAAGGGATGGGGGAGGGGGGAATAGTGGGGAGGTCACGGGGACGGTGGAGTGAGAAATAGTTGGGAGAACGAGGGGACGTGTGAGGGGTGAAAGGTGGGGAGGACTGGGAGACAGGGGAAGATTTCTGTGGCTCAGCAATGCATGTATGTTGCTTAGCCACAGCAACACGTGGCCGGGTACAGCTAGGTTTGAATATAATCTCTTGTGCCTAAACACCAGCACTTGGACCAAATTTAAGGTTATTTAGTTGCATATTTACATATATCATATCTCTATAATACAAATTGTTGTGTTTATTAGTATGTGAATATTGGCTGTTGTAATAATAGTGCTAGGCTGGACTATGTACATGTGTAGATCCTTAATTTAAACAGAACCGAGTGAGTGTTCAGTTATAAACCTGAGTTATTTACTCTTATCCTTATATTACCAATACAAGCTGATGTGTTGAATTGTCTGCAGGTGGATTGTAGATCTTCAATCAACTTCTCCATTCACCCTTAGGAAGCCCACCTGCTCCTTACAGCCCAAAGTCTGTCATTAGGACAAGAGGAGGTAGGCTTTACAACCCTAGGTAGGAACTTTAGTTGTCTTAATTTTGCATACAGTAATTTTTAATTTAGTACAGTGCAAGTCCTAAGAAGTTCTCCTCACTTATCAATCCCGACAATTTTCCCACACCCGTCATGTGGGCTCTGACATATGGACTCCACATGTGGGCTCTGACATATGGACTCCACATGTGGGCTCTGACATGGGAATGGAATGGAACTATCAGAATTTTGGATCGGACGGGAGGAAGGAATGGTGCCCAACCATTTGGATGGTAGGAATTGAACGCCGACCTGCATGAATCGAGACCGTCGCTCTACCTTGGAAAGGAAGCATGTTATACCTTGAATGAGACCTATCACAATAGTTACAATGATGAATATAATGAGTAGTGAAGATGGCTTCAGTGATGAGGATAGTGGGTAGTGAAGATGGTTAAAGTGATGAGTATAGTGAATAGTGAAGATGGTTAAAGTGATGAGTATAGTGAATAGTGAAGATGGTTAAAGTGATGAAGATAGTGCGTAGTAAAGATGGCTACAGTGATGAAGATAGTGAGTAGTGAAGATAGCTACAGTGATGAAGATAGTGAGTAGTGAAGATGGCTACAGTGATGAAGATAGTGAGTAGTGAAGATGGCTACAGTGATGAAGATAGTGAGTAGTGAAGATGGCTACAGTGATGAAGATAGTGAGTAGTGAAGACAGCTACAGTTATGAAGATAATGAGTAGTGAAGATGGTTAATGATAAAGATAATGAGTAGTGAAGACAGCTACAGTGATGAAGATAGTGAGTAGTGAAGACCGGCTCACTCTGTAGGTTTCACGTTTATCAAAAAGTGAGAACAAAACTATTTTTCATTTAATAATAATAATAAATCTAAATATATTTTTTAACAAACAATTATTTATATAATTAGATTTGTTTTAATTAAAAACAAAAAATATTAAATTTTGATAATTTTTTCCGTTTGATAACTGGGAAACCTACGGAGGGTTCAGTTCCTCATTCACTGGGCGTTGTATGGTTGATTGTTTAGCTGGACCTCACATTCACTGGGAAGTGGGGGGTCTGGCTCAACATTCACTGGGAAGTGGGGGGTCTGGCTCAACATTCACTGGGAAGTGGGGGTCAGGCTCAACATTCACTGGGAAGTGGGGGTCTGGCTCAACATTCACTGGGAAGTGGGGGTCTGGCTCAACATTCACTGGGAAGTGGGGGTCAGGCTCAACATTCACTGGGAAGTGGGGGGTCTGGCTCAACATTCACTGGGAAGTGGGGGTCTGGCTCAACATTCACTGGGAAGTGGGGGGTCTGGCTCAACATTCACTGGGAAGTGGGGGTCTGGCTCAACATTCACTGGGAAGTGGGGGTCTGGCTCAACATTCACTGGGAAGTGGGGGTCTGGCTCAACATTCACTGGGAAGTGGGGGTCTGGCTCAACATTAACTGGGAAGTGGGGAGTCTGGCTCAACATTCACTGGGAAGTGGGGGTTTGGCTCAACATTCACTGGGAAGTGGGGGTCTGGCTCAACATTCACTGGGAAGTGGGGGTCTGGCTCAACATTCACTGGGAAGTGGGGAGTCTGGCTCAACATTCACTGGTAAGTGGGGGGTCTGGCTCAACATTCACTGGGAAGTGGGGGTCTGGCTCAACATTCACTGGGAAGTGGGGGGTCTGGCTCAACATTCACTGGGAAGTGGGGGGTCTGGCTCAACATTCACTGGGAAGTGGGGGGTCTGGCTCAACATTCACTGGGAAGTGGGGGGTCTGGCTCAACATTCACTGGGAAGTGGGGGTCTGGTTCAACATTCACTGGGAAGTGGGGAGTCTGGCTCAACATTCACTGGGAAGTGGGGGTCTGGCTCAACATTCACTGGGAAGTGGGGGTCTGTCTCAACATTCACTGGGAAGTGGGGAGTCTGGCTCAACATTCACTGGGAAGTGGGGGTCTGGCTCAACATTCACTGGGAAGTGGGGAGTCTGGCTCAACATTCACTGGGAAGTGGGGGTCTGGCTCAACATTCACTGGGAAGTGGGGGTCTGGCTCAATATTCACTGGGAAGTGGGGGGTCTGGCTCAATATTCACTGGGAAGTGGGGGGTTTGGCTCAACATTCACTGGGTAGTGGGGTCCAGCTACACACTCATTGGGTAGTGGGGTCCAGCTACACACTCATTGGGTAGTGGGGTCCAGCTACACACTCATTGGGTAGTGGGGTCCAGCTACACACTCATTGGGTAGTGGGGTCCAGCTACACACTCATTGGATAGTGGGGTCCAGCTACACACTCATTGGGTAGTGGGGTCCAGCTACACACTCATTGGGTAGTGGGGTCCAGCTACACACTCATTGGGTAGTGGGGTCCAGCTACACACTCATTGGGTAGTGGGGTCCAGCTACACACTCATTGGGTAGTGGGGTCCAGCTACACACTCATTGGGTAGTGGGGTCCAGCTACACACTCATTGGGTAGTAGGGTCCAGCTACACACTCATTGGGTAGTGGGGTCCAGCTACACACTCATTGGGTAGTGGGGTCCAGCTAGACACTCATTGGGTAGTGGGGTCCAGCTACACACTCATTGGGTAGTGGGGTCCAGCTACACACTCATTGGGTAGTGGGGTCCAGCTACACACTCATTGGGTAGTGGGGTCCAGCCCCAAATTCCCTGGAGCAGTAGTGGGCATGGGCTCTTAGAGCTCAGAGAGTTTTCGTCCACCCACACCCAGGTGCCGCCCACCTTGCGAGCTTCAGACCTCGTAAAGTGAGCACTGGTGTCCATTGTACTACTTACACCTCTGTTACTTTTCGTAGAGAGCACAGTGTTGCACATTGCACTATCTCTGTCTGCCCTTGGAGATAATCCTCCAATCGCAGAGTGCACAGAGTCCCACTGAGAGTTCGGGCTGTTTTTCGCGATCCACACCCAGGTGCCGCCTGACTTACGAGCTGAAGACCTCGTAAAGCCAGCTTTGCTTCCCATTGTACTGCGTTCACCTCTGCTGCCTCTCGTAGAGTGCACAGGGCTGCACATAACACTGCCTTCACTTGGAGACAGTCCTGCACTGGAAGAGTCCCAGACGATACTCGAGTCACGCCACCGCCAGGCGAGGACCCATAAGCCTATGTACGAGAGGAGGACCTTGGCGGTGGTCCTGAGGGCTGAGGCCCCAGGGCCGAGCAGCTCAGCCCCAAGATGGGTCAGCACCACGACCTCCACCGCCGCTGCCAAACCGGAAGGCACCTCCAGGCCCAGCCCGGCCCTCAGCCCCGCCTGGACCACTCGGCCTAGACGTCTCTGCATGATGTACCACCACAGACTCCAGGCTCGGTCGAGGAGCAGCACCTCCAGCACCGCCGCCAGCAGTGACGGCTCGCCCTTCATCATCGTCGTGAGCGCCTGACCCACTCGCCTGTGGCGGCAGTTCTGTAACACCGCCCACCACACCACCAGAAGCCCCAGACCTGGAAGATGCGGGTAGTACCCCGACCGGACATCGCTGGGGTCCGGGTCCGCAGTCAGCGGGAATGTTAATATCCGACCCAGCAGCATCCAGAGGACCTGGAAGGTACTCAGCGGCAGGCGGTAAAGGGTCTCCGCCTGCCGCATCCAGAGCTCAGGGGCGCTCTCCAGGCCCCTGATTCTCAAGTGACTCGTTGAGGGACTCGTCGAGGGACTCGGCCATGGGAACCAGAGTACCCCGGCGAGGGTCAGGAGACCTAAAGTCGGGAAGACCGCGGGGTCAAGGAAGGTGTCAACCCAAGGGCGGTACTCAAAGTGCCGGACCCACACACTAGGACTTGAGAGAGGCGTGTCCCTCGTCATACTGGCCGGGAGGAGGGACACCAGCCGGTCCCTGACCGAGATGAGGTTGGCTAGCCACTCCGGGTGGAGGGAGTGGTCTCGGCCCAGGACCACAGCTGCAGGTGGACGAGAGGAGTCCCACACCACCTGGTAGACCCTCCTCAGCCACCGCTGTGCTAGGAACACCCAGCAGGCGGCTAGAACGGCCACCCAGACCACCGCCGGGAAGATGGAGGGAACCTCCACCCCCTCTAGACCCTGCACCTTCATCTGGAGCGCCTGCACCAGGAGCACGCGCGCCTGCTCCTGCACGCTCCTGACCGTCAGGAGGAGGCCGAACCCCGGGCAGCGCCCCCAGGAAGGGACCTGGAGGTCGAGGGGGATGTGGGTAAGGGTCCAGGGACACCCCAGGTGGAGGGCCTCCACCACACTGCCATAACATTTTACCAGGGTCGCCGTCAGCCGCACCAGGTAAGCCTCGTACCAACAGGTCATCAATATTAACAGTATTTCACCACCGTCAAACATCTTTATCAATATAACACTTGATGTAATGATCTAACACTAAATATTTTGACCACACAATCCGTTTGTTTCGTTTCTGTAAAGTCAGATGGACTCCTCCTTCTACACTCTAGGCCACTGAAGGACCCACCAGTGTATAACGAGTGTAGTTACCTACACAGGGGAGGAATGACCTGCCGGGAATATAGCCAAATCACCTGACTGCCGGTGCCATCTAGTCGCCGGTTGTTTACCTGATTAGCCTTGCTAATATCAGTACTGTTCTCAGCCGCCTGCTGTATATTAGTAGCTGGACCGTTTATGTGACTATCTCGGGGGATGATCACCTGTATGAAGAACCTAGTGATGTCCCGGACTCTGTAGGTGAGAGCCACTGTACCTTGTGATGCCCTGGACCCTGTAGGTGAGAGCTGCTGTACCTTGTGATGCCCGGACCCTGTAGGTGAGAGCTGCTGTACCTTGTGATGCCCGGACCCTGTAGGTGAGAGCTGCTGTACCTTGTGATGCCCGGACCCTGAAGGAGAGAGCCACAGTACCGTCCAGCTGTTATTTTTGCGCCAGAGTCAGCTCCTGGAACCAAGATATTCCAAGTGGCCCGGGGTAAAGTCAGCCCGACCACCTTCCGAACTGACCTTGGTATAGCGTGTTTTGTTCATGTTGAGGTGTTTTCGTACACCAAGTGTTCTCTATGGCTTGTAGCGTTTTCTTCCACCCAGTGTTCTCTTCTATGGCCTCTCTCCCTCTCTCCCTCTCTCTCTCTCTCTCTCCCTCTCTCTCTCTCTCTCTCTCTCTCTCTCTCTCTCTCTCTCTCTGTCTCTCTCTGTCTCTCTCTGTCTCTCTCTGTCTCTCTCTGTCTCTCTCTGTCTCTCTCTCTGTCTCTCTCTCTCTCTCTCTCTGTCTCTCTCTCTCTCTCTCTCTGTCTCTCTCTCTCTCTCTCTCTGTCTCTCTCTCTCTCTCTCTCTGTCTCTCTCTCTGTCTCTCTCTCTCTCTCTCTCTGTCTCTCTCTCTGTCTCTCTCTGTCTCTCTCTCTGTCTCTCTCTCTCTCTCTCTCTGTCTCTCTCTCTCTCTCTCTCTGTCTCTCTCTCTCTCTCTCTCTCTCGTCTCTCTCTCTCTCTCTCTCTGTCTCTCTCTCTCTCTCTCTCTGTCTCTCTCTCTCTCTCTCTCTGTCTCTCTCTCTCTCTCTCTCTGTCTCTCTCTCTCTCTCTCTCTGTCTCTCTCTCTCTGTCTCTCTCTCTCTCTCTCTCTGTCTCTCTCTCTCTCTCTCTCTGTCTCTCTCTCTCTGTCTCTCTCTCTCTCTCTCTCTGTCTCTCTCTCTCTCTCTCTCTCTCTCTCTCTCTCTCTCTCTCTCTCTCTCTCTCTCTCTCTCTCTCTCTCTCTCTCTCTCTCTCTCTCTCTCTCTCTCTCTCTCTCTCTCTCTCTCTCTCTCTCTCTCTCTCTCTCTCTCTCTCTCTCTCTCTCTCTCTCTCTCTCTCTCTCTCTCTCTCTCTCTCTCTCTCTCTCTCTCTCTCTCTCTCTCTCTCTCTCTCTCTCTCTCTCTCTCTCTCTCTCTCTCTCACCATGGTGAACTGCAATTTTCATTTAATAAAACATTACTCTAATGTTGTTTTATGCACCAATTTAATTTAGAGTAAATTATTAGAAGTCACTTAAATGTCAACAGGGACTTTTGTCAATACAGACCTTTGATAGCACAGACCTTTGTCAACACAGACCTTTGACAACACGGCCCCCCTCCATTGTGTTTCCCTGTCGTGGTGAGGGGCTAACGTACACCTCTCTGGGACCGGTGAGGGGTTGCATCCGCCCCCTTTCCTGTCCCTCTTTGTGAGATGTACGTCCAAAAGAACACAAACGTAAGGGTCTTGTGAGTCACCAGACTGCCCGCTGGAGGGGTCGCCCATGAGGGTCTGCCCTATATGGATGGCTGGGTGTCCAGGCTCGGGTGAAAGGAAGAATGAGGTCTTTGCACCTGTGTTGGAGAATGGACGAAGCAGTAGGACTTCTGCTAAAACTGGGGAGCACCACTTGGGACGACGCACCCCTTCCCGCGCTTGGCCTCTCTGGCTGCCCTGGTAGGTGGTATCTAGGGTGGAGCCCGAAGCCCCCAGTGGTGACCACCTCGTCCCCTGGCACGAATTCGTCTCTCATTGTGACTACAGCGCCTTTTAAGGGGGCATCAGTGCCAAATCTTCAATAAATGAAAACTAGTTCGATATCAATCAAACTTTTTGACGAGTTGTATATGAAAAGGGTTTCATCTGGTCATAGTTTCAGCATCGTAGCATAAATGGGAAGGGAGGAAAAAAATGAATTATGTGTAAAAAAAAATTCCAAAATGGTAAAAAATTAACATCAAACACAGGTGTCAACTGAAATCATGTTTATGACTCTCAGCTATCACAATAGCATATAATTAAAATATTTAATAATTAGTTTTGTCCCCCCCCCCCCAAAAAAAAAAAAAGTTTTTTTGTTTTTCATTTTTGTTTTTCTTATTTGTTTTCTGACGATTTGCACGAAACTTATACACCTGACTACACGTAAGCCTATCTGTAAGGGTGCAATGGGTGCCAGGAAATTGGTTGATGTCAACCTCAGCCAGAGATAACTTTATTTTTTACTTATTTATTTTCAAGTAACATAAAGGTTCCTATAACTCTTTCAATTTTTATTCAATTTACATGAAACTACACCTTGTATGCAGAGTTTATGTCTCTACAAATCAGTAAAGAGCATTTTTGCCTAAGTTTATTTATTGATTTTATAATAGTAATAAACCAAGATATATTTGCATAATTTTTATATGGAACTTTGACCATATGTATTAGTAAAATTAAACATATTTTAAACAATCCGCTAGACAGATTCTTTTGTTATATGCTTATGTGATAGGAAGGTGTCATAGAAATGATTTCATTTGAAACTTGTGGTTGTTATAAGGATTTGAAATGTGTAAAATTCGTTGAAAAACAAAATAAAAAAAAACAAAAAAAAAATCTCCCTCTCTATTTAGGCTGCAATACTAAAACTTGGAACAATTGCAGCCCTTTTCATATACAACTAGTCAAAAATGATTGGTTGACAATGAACAACTTATAAGAAATACAGTTATGCCCCCGTAACCCCTCTCTCTCTGGGAGTTCTCAAGGCCTTCCCCGCCACGGCCACACTCGCACGATCCCATCCCATACTAATACATACCAGGCCTTGTTTGGTCCTGCTACATGGGCTAAATATTTTGATCACCATCTGGATTCTACTCCTACTGATGATTTCTCCCTCCATAAACACCTTGTTGATTCGGTAGATGCCTCTGTTATTTTTAACCTCACTCATCTCGGTACACGTGTCGTCGCTGCTCTTTCTCGGGATGCAGCTACCCGCTTAGCCGCATTGTCCTGCATAGGGGAGATCCCTGTTAGGTCTCCAAAAACGCTTTGATAAATGCCAGTGTTGGCACTATTCTCCCGCACCATGTTGTAACTGGTGGTAGGGACCTAAAAGACTGCCACGAGGATATTATACATATCCTCGAAGCCCAGGGTCATTCTGTCTTCCAGGTGGACACGTTTCACCTGTGAAAATCACCTTTGATCGTTGGACCCTTCCACTCTCTATAATTCTTGCTGGTACCAGATGCTCCATTCAGGAATACATTCCCTCTCCTAGACTTTGCAATAGGTGCTGGAATTTCGGACATGGTGCCCTTAAATGCACAGGTTCTGTGTATCTATACCCCATGCATGGGGGACGATGATCACTCAAAGTCAGAAGGCTCTTCTCCCCAGGCTTGCTGTCTCAATTGCCGTGAGGCCCACCCTACCTACTCCCGCTCTTGTATACGCTACAAACTTGAGGGAGCTGTCCTCAACTTGAAACATTGGGATCGTCTTTCTTTTCCTGAAGCGAGAAGCCAAGTTTGCTGTCTCACCCCTTCCGCTTGCATATCTTATGCTCATGTGTTGTATTCTATCTCTCCTCGTCCTTCCCACCTTACTCAGTCTCACAACCATTTCCTGGCCTTAGACCCAGGCACGCCCACGGCCTCCTCCCCTGTTCCTTTACGTTCCGTCCCGAAGGGTCCCCCCTCCAGGTTCTCTATCTGGAATTTCCCCCCTTCCTACCCAGTCTGCCATGTCTCCTTTGTCTTCTTTCCCATCTTCCCCCGATCCTTCTTCCCATCCCTCTTCCCTGTCTCTTGGCCCATCATGCCGCATGTCTATCCAGGCTGTTGTCCATCATCTTCCCAGCAATATTCATGTTGTTCGCTCAAGTTCTTCTTCTCCTGTTCAGACAATTGAGTCTGTCGCCCAGTACGTGGTTTCTGGAACACCTGTCTCTTTGAGTCAGAAACGTAAGCCTGGCTACTCTCCTTCGTCCTCCCCGGCGGGTAAAAAGGCATCACTTTCTTCCTCACCTCCCCACTTCTGACTCTCTCGCTCCGTCCCGTCCCATTTCAGTGGTCGGGCCCCTTTTCCCAGCTATGGAGGTTTCTTTATCCCCCGATTCCCTCTCGGTTGCTGCCTTTGTTGAGGTGAGCTCCCCGGTTTGTGCCCCCCCCCCTCCTCCTGCTGTCCTTGAATGCCCCTCTCGGTTGTCTCCTTCTCCTCCTCCTCCGGACCTTGCCCGTCCACATCTGGTCTGTCCTCCCGCTCTTCACTCCATCCTTACTCAGTTTACCCATGCTCCCTAACCCTGACTTTGCTGACCCTGATCCTGATCCTGAGCTTATTTAATATGCTGTCTTCTTCTTTCCCTTTGTTTCTTCATTGTACTCTGTTGCTGCCCTTTCTCTTTTTGTCAATGTCAATTCTTCAATGGAAATCTCGTGGATTTGATGCCAACTTCCATGAACATCCAACATTTGATTACACAATTTTCGCCACTTTGTGTATGTCTCTAGGAACCGATGCTTGGTGCTCGTCCTTGTCACTTTCGTGGTTATTCCTTTCTCTCCCCCCCCCCTCCCTAGCTTTTGCTGGAGCCCATAACTCTACTGCTCTCTTGATTCGTACTATTCCCTTCGTCCCCCTATATTTTCAATCGCCTCTCCAATGTTCTGCGGCCCGTATCTTTGTGAGTGAATGGTATACGGTTTGTTCCATTTATCTCCCCTCAGATTTCATGCTTTCTCTTCCTGATCTTAAGCACCTACTGGTCTCCTTGCCGTCTTCGACGCTGCCCTCCATTCTGTTCCTCGCTCTACCTCCCATGGCACGCAGAAGTGCGTTCACTGGTGGAATGCGGACTGTGTTCGGGCTGTCCACTGTAAGCGTGCAGCGCCTGGAAGAAATACCGACACCGATAGACGGCTGATTCATTTATTTTGTTTTGGAAGGCAAGTGCGGTGGCCCATAGGATCATCCATACAGCTAAACGTGAGAGTTGGAAATCTTGTTTCCACCATTATGTCCAATACTCCACTGCCGCAGATCTGGAAGAAAATCCGCAAGATAGCGGATAAGTTCGTTCCAGATGTCTCACCAGTCATTCACCTCCGTCGTACTCTTGAGGCAGATCCAATGAAGGTCACAGCCGAACTGGGTTCCCACTTTTCTACTGTTAGCTCTGGTTTTCATCTTCCTCAATCCTTCCTTTTTCGTAAGTCCGTTCTTGAATCTCATTCCTTAGATTTCCGCACTCATCTCTGCCTTCCCTATAACGATCCTTTCTCTCTTTCTGAACTTAAGTCTGCCCTGGCCTTTTGCGGTTCCACAGCTGCGGGCTCAGATGACATTCATTATGAGATGCTTCACCATCTCCCTCCTTGCACGTTTCATTATTTACCGAGTCTCAATAACCAGGTCTGGGAGTCGTCGTCAGTCCCTGAGGACTGGCTCGATCGATGCCGTTGTACTCCCTGTTTGGAAACCGCGGTCTCTCGGGACATCCCCTAAGGACTTCCACCCTTTCGCCCTCACGAGTTGTGTCTGCAAACTCTTTGCACGAATGGTCAAAGTTTGTCTGATATGGTTCTTGGAATGCTTCCACCACCTATCCCATTTTCAATTTGGTTTTCGCAAGTGCTGCTGCTCAACTGATCTCCAGCTGAACTTTGAGGTCTATACTCGTACTGCTTTTGCTGCGAAGACCTCCGTCGTTGTTGTCCTTTTTGACCTGGAAAAGGCTTACGACACCACCTGGAGATACCATATTCTGTCCCAACTTCGTTCTTTTGGCCTTCGTGGTAATCTCCCTCTCTTCCTCTAAAGCTTCCCCTCTCGTCGTTCCTATAGAGTGAGGCTTGGTGCCACTCTCTCTGCCTCTTTTCGGCAATACGAGGATGTGCCCCAAGGTAGTGTTCTGAGCACTGCACACTACAACAACCAACACCACCACATACCGTGCTCACCATAACAACCAACACCCCCACATACCGTGCTCACCTCAACAACCATCACCACCACATACCGTGCTCACCATAACAACCAACTCCACCACATACCGTGCTCACCATAACAACCAAAACCACCACATACCGTGCTCACCACAACAACCATCACCCCCACATACCGTGCTCACCACAACAACCAACACCACCACATACCGTGCTCACCACAACAACCAACATCACTACATACCGTGCTCATTACAACAACCAACTCCACCACATACCGTGCTCACCACAACAACCAACACCACCACATACCGTGGTCACCACAACAACCAGCTCCACCACATACCGTGCTCACCTCAACAAACAACATCACCACATGCCACGCTCACACACACACACACACACACACACACACACACAACATAGATGGGATCACAAGCAAGACAAGTTACTCGAACATAGATGGGATCACAAGCAAGACAAGTGAACTAAGGGAAAGAGCACAAGAAGTTAACCCAGATGTAATCGGACTCACTGAAACAAAACTCTCTGGAATCATAACGAATGCCGTGTTTCCCCAGGAGTATACAGTAATAAGGAAAGAGAGGGAAGGTAGAGGAGGAGGCGGAGTGGCCCTACTCATGAGAAGGGAATGGAGTTTTAAGGAGATGGCCATCCCGGGCTGTGAGGAGTTCAGAGACTACATAGCAGGCACCATAACAATGGGAGGACCAAGAATAGTAGTAGCAGTAATATACAACCCTCCACCAAATGACAGGAGACCCAGTCAAGAGTATGAAAACAACAACAAGGCAGTTGACACTATAATTGAGAGGGCAGCCTCTGCTGCCTGTAGAAATAGATCCCACCTGCTCATCATGGGCGACTTCAATCACGGAAAGATTGACTGGGAGAACAAGGAACCGCATGGAGGCGAGGATACGTGGAGAGCCAAACTATTGGAGGTAGTGACAAGCAACTTTTTAACCCAGCATGTCGGAGAACCCACAAGGATGAGAGGAAATGACGAACCAGCAAGACTCGACCTAGTCTTCACTCTGAACGACTCCGACATAAGAGAAATCGGTTTTGAGGACCCAGTAGGAATGAGCGACCACAGTGTACTGGTGTTTGAGTACTTAATTGAAGAAGGGTTATTGAACTCGAGGAGGGATACCGAAACCAAAAGGTTAGCATACCGAAAGGGAAACTATGAGGGGATAAGAAAATTCCTAACAGATATAGCATGGGAAACAGAGCTCAGGGGAAAGACGGCCCAAGATATGATGGATTACATCACGCAGAAGTGCAAGGACGCAGCAAACAAGTTTGTCCCAGTCCAAAAGGAAAACAGAGAAATGAAGATGAGAAACCCATGGTTTAATCAAAGATGTAGGCTAGCTAAGCAGCAAAGTAAAAGGGCATGGAGAAACTATAGGAATAACAGGACACTGGAGAGCAGAGAAAGATACCAGAATGCCAGGAATGAATATGTCAGGATGAGAAGAGAGGCAGAAAGACAATACGAAAATGACATCGCAAGCAAGGCAAAGACTCAGCCTAAATTGTTGCATAGCCACATTAGGAGAAAAACAACAGTAAAGGAACAGGTTATGAGATTAAGGATAGGGGCGGAAGGATTCACTACAAATGACAAGGAAGTGTGTGAGGAATTGAATAAGAAATTCCAGGAGGTCTTCACCTTAGAACAAGGAGAAATTCCAGAGGTAAGTGAGGGAATAGCTAACCAGGAACCACTGGAAGAGTTTGAGATTACCAGTGGGGAAGTAAGGAAGTGTTTACTAGAGTTGGACGTGACGAAGGCTATAGGCCCAGATGGAATCTCCCCTTGGGTTCTAAAGGAAGGAGCAAGAGAACTGAGCCTACCACTCTCCATAGTGTATAACAAATCACTGGCAACAGGGGAACTGCCAGATATTTGGAAAGCAGCTAACGTAGTCCCGATATACAAGAAAGGGGATAGACAGGAGGCACTGAACTACAGGCCAGTGTCCCTAACCTGCATACCATGCAAGCTGATGGAGAAGATTGTGCGAAAAAAACTAGTGGAGCATCTGGAGCGAAGGAACTTTGTAACACAGCATCAACATGGGTTCAGGGATGGCAGGTCCTGCCTCACAGGGTTACTTGAATTCTACGACCAGGCAACAAAAATAAGGCAAGAAAGAGAAGGGTGGGCAGACTGCACATTTTTGGATTGTCAGAAAGCCTTTGATACAGTACCACACAAGAGGCTAGTGCGAAAGTTGGAGATGCAGGCTGGAGTGAGAGGGAAGGTACTCCGGTGGATAGAGGAATACCTAAGCAACAGGAGACAACGAGTCTGTGTGAGGGGTGAGGCCTCAGATTGGCGAGACGTCACAAGTGGAGTCCCGCAGGGGTCAGTCCTTGGACCTATACTGTTTCTGGTATATGTAAATGATCTCCCAGAGGGTATAGATTCGTTCCTCTCAATGTTTGCCGACGATGCAAAAATTATGAGGAGGATTGAAACAGAGGATGATAGTAGGAGGCTACAAGATGACCTGGATAGACTGAGTGAATGGTCCAACAAATGGCTGTTGAAGTTCAACCCGAGTAAATGCAAAGTAATGAAACTAGGCAGTGGAAACAGGAGGTCAGGCACAGGATACAGAATAGGAGATGAAGTACTTAATGAAACAGACAGAGAGAAAGATCTAGGAGTTGATATCACACCAAACCTGTCTCCTGAAGCCCACATAAAGAGAATAACGTCTGCGGCATATGCGAGGCTGGCTAACATCAGAACGGCGTTCAGGAACCTGTGTAAGGAATCATTCAGAATCTTGTACACCACATATGTAAGACCAATCCTGGAGTATGCGGCCCCAGCATGGAGCTCGCACCTTGTCAAGCACAAGACGAAGCTGGAAAAAGTCCAAAGGTATGCTACTAGACTAGTCCCAGAACTAAGAGGCATGAGTTATGAGGAAAGGCTGCGGGAAATGCACCTCACGACACTGGAAGACAGAAGAGTAAGGGGGGACATGATCACAACCTACAAAATCCTCAGGGGAATCGACCGGGTAAACAAGGATGAACTATTCAACACTGGTGGGACGCGAACAAGGGGACACAGGTGGAAGCTGAGTACCCAAATGAGCCACAGAGACGTTAGAAAGAACTTTTTCAGTGTCAGAGTAGTTAGTAAATGGAATGCATTAGGAAGTGATGTGATGGAGGCTGACTCCATACACAGTTTCAAATGTAGATATGATAGAGCCCAATAGGCTCAGGAATCTGTACACCAGTTGATTGACGGTTGAGAGGCGGGACCAAAGAGCCAGAGCTCAACCCCCGCAAGCACAATTAGGTGAGTACAATTAGGTGAGTACACACACACACACACACACACACACACACACACACACACACACACACACATAGAGCCACCATCAGTATAATAGAGAGAGCAGCTTCTGTGGCTAGCAGGAACGGATCCAGACTTCTAATCATGGGAGACTTCAACCATGGGAAGATAGATTGGGGGAACAGAGACCCACATGGAGGCCCAGACACATGGAGAGCTAAGCTGCTGGATGTGACAACAAGAAACTTTCTAAGTCAACACGTCAAGGGACCGACAAGAATGAGAGGAGGGGATGAACCAGCCTTGCTTGATCCGATATTTACCCTAAATGAGTCGGATATAAGGGAAGTTAAATTGGAAGCCCCCTTGGGAATGAGTGATCACAGTGTATTGAGCTTTGAGTACCTGGTTGAGCTGGGAATTATCACCACCAAAAAAGAACTGGGAACCAAAGGGCTGGCGTACCGAAAGGGAAATTATGAGGAAATGAATAAATTCCTATGGGATATACATTGGGACACAGAACTCGGAACCAAGTCCGTACAAGACATGATGGACTATGTCACCCAAAAATGTCAGGAGGCTGTAAGCAGGTTTGTCCCAGCCCGACAGGAAAAAACAGAGAAGCAAAGGAAGAATCCGTGGTTTAATAAGGAATGTATGAAAGCAAAGGAGCTGTGGTGTTTGTGTGTTACTGAGGAAGTCTTGATTGTTGGGTTGATGTAAAGCCATTGCTTGGTTATTGACTTTAATGGTTAAAGTGATACATGACTAGTAGCTACCAAGCTTGGCGGGCGTCCTGTACGCTCTGTTTACCTTCCCTATCTCTGGCGTCTGCTCCGCCACACATAGAAAACGGATGGTACCATTTTCTGTGAACATGACATCCCTCCTTTTCTTTAAAAAGAATGAATACAGGATGTCTACCATGCTTGTAGCACAAAGCAAAGTTATTGACATAAAGTAAGTTATTAACATATCAAGAGATATTGCATACCTTTAACATTAATTAAGCACACAAAGAATTTAAACAACTTAATCTTTTCCACAAAGGATTTCAATGTTAAAAATACATATGCAATGTTAAACAAACATGAAAGAAACTGTAATACAAAGTTTCAAAATATTGAATGAGATATCTGCATTATTCAAACAATATTAAATTTAGTTTAGCATAATAAGTAAATACTTTTCATTACATAGGAACACAATTAATCATCAAATCGTGTAGGGCGTTTAACATGACGTTTAGGACGAGAGTCCTTAAATGCAATAACATCCCTTGATGAATTGTTTGTCGGGTTATAACTATTTTTTTTCTTTTTCTTTTGCACGACTTTGCACTTCATCATTTTGTACACTAGTTGGAATCACTTTGAAATAGGCCATATTACGTGTTATACTATTATCTCTATTACTAGCTGTTATCATAGTTCCTTTTACACTAATCACTTTATATGGTTTTGTATCATACAGCATATCTAGCTTTCCCTCTTTTTTCTTTTTAACGAGAACAGTATCTCCAACCTTTATGAATTGTTCCTTTGCATGTTGATCATGAGCAAGTTTCATTTTGCCCTTGGTTAGTGCATCCTTCTGAGCGAGACGTTTATCCGTTACCTTGGCTGGCATGACGGGTAGTGCGATTCTCATAGGACGTCCAAATAAAAGTTCACCAGGTGACTTGCCCAGTGTTCCATGTGGTGTTGCACGGTAGTTCCTGAGAAAAGCATACATAGCTTGTTTCCAGGATCGTCCTTCGGCATGAGCACAGCGTACCGCTTTCATGAGAGGTTGCATGAATCTCTCGACTTCTCCATTTGCTTGAGGATGTAGTGGCATCACACGGCGGTGTTTGAATCCAATATGCTCAGAAAAGTTGACGAAGTCTTGTCCATTGAATGGCGGTCCATTGTCTGTCGTGACAACTTCAGGAATGCCAAAGTTTGAAAAGATCTTGTCGAGTTTCGGGATGACGGCCTTTGCAGACGTGGAAGTGATGATTTCTACTTCTGGATAACGTGAGTGATCATCAGTGACTACCATCAAGTACTCTCCAGTTGGTAGCGGTCCGCAGAAGTCCATCGATACTTCCGTCCATGGTGCAGCAGGTAGTGGTGAAGGTTGTAGAGGTGTTGGTCTTGAAGTATCCACTGCAGCTTGGCAAGGGACACAGGCATCATGCATATCCTTTGCTTGACAATCAATGCCAGGAAACCACACCTTTTCTCGTAGCAGCTGTTTGGTCCTAACAAGACCTTGGTGTCCTTGATGTGCAAGCTTCAGAGCACGTTGCTGGAGAACAGCTGGAATGACGATACGAGTATCTCGCAGCACGGTGTCGCGTTGTTGCGTAACACTTAATTCTGTCTGGATGCGTTCAAGTGCTTTGAATGCATCTTGGTCAACTCCTGAGGGTGGGATGCGTGGAAACTTTTTCTTAGTCAATGCATCCACTGTTGCTTGCAGAGTTGGGTCCTCTAGGGTTGCAGTACGGATTTCATCAAGAGTGAGAGCTTTAGGGACTGCATCACAGGTTACAGAGTGTACATAGTCCTCGGCAACTTGCTGATGCTTGGTGATGGTGAAACTGTTGGCAGAATGTCGACTGATGTAATCAGCGGGATTACCTGCACCCGGCTTGTATTTCACCGTAAAGTTGTATGGTTGCAGACGAAGAGCCCATCTCTCAATGCGAGCTGGTGGTTTGGACTTTGGATTATTGAAGATGGTCTCCAACGGTTTGTGGTCAGTGACTATCGTGGTGAAGGGCGCACCAAGCAGATACACATTGAAGTGTTCACAGCCCCATACAAGAGCAAGAGCTTCCTTCTCTGTCTGACTCTATCGTTGTTCAACATCTGTGAGAGAACGGCTGGCATCGGCAATTACTACTCTGGAATCTGGTTGACCAGGTTTGTGTTGGGCTAAAACAGCACCTAAACCAACAGGACTAGCATCCACTGTTAACTCAGTGTCCATTGATGGATCAAAATACGCAGCAGTCGCATTCTCTACTAGTGCATCTTTCACAGCATCAAATGCATTTTGCTCGATATCGCTCCAGTACCATGATGCATTTTTCTTCAGGAGCTCACGTAGAGGCTTCGTAATGGTAGCAAAATCTGGAATGAAGCGAAAACAGTAGTTTGCCATTCCCAGAAAACTGTGTACTTCAGTGGACGTTGAAGGAGGTGCAGCATTCTTGATATCTGCAACTTTCTTAGGATCTGGAGACAGACCTTTATCATTAAGTACATGTCCAAAGAATTCAATTTTATGTTGATTGAACTCACACTTTGCTCGGCTTAGCGTCAAATTCTTTTCTCGTAAGCGTTGCAATGTTGCACGAAGAGCTTTGTCGTGTTCAGCTTGGGTACGGCCATAAACAATGATGTCATCAGACATGTTGTCAGCATTAGGTATATCTTGCAATACCTGGCTGATGATGTGCTGGAATACCTCGGCAGCACTGTTAATACCAAAACTCAGGCGCTTGTACCTATACAGACCTCGATGTGTCGTAAACGTTGTGATGAAGCGACTCTCATCATCAAGTTCAAGCTGATGATAGCCCTTGTTTAAATCTAACTTGCTGAATACAGTTGCACCATTCAAGTGGTAGATCATATCATCTACAGTCGGTGTAGGATTGCGTTCACGCATTATTGCCTTGTTGGGAACACGCATGTCCACACAAATGCGTATCTCATCTGGATTCTTCGGCTTTGGTGGAGTGACAATTGGGCTTACCCATGGTGTTGGGCCTGTTACCGGTTCAATGATATCTAGTTCCATCAGCCTATCCAGTTCGGCATCGACTTTCTTGCGAGTATGGAATGGTTGTCGGCGATGTGGTTGGGCAACTGGAATTACATCTGGGTTGATATGCATATGTACTTTGCTATCAGTATAACAACCTATGGATTTAAATCGATCAGAAAATTCAGCAACAATACCATCAACATTGTTTGCAGATTCCACTGCTACAGCATTAGAAAGCTGAAGTAGCCCCAATTTGGTTGAAGTCTTCTAACTGAGTAGAGACTCCTTTGCATTCCTAACAACATGGAATGTAGTAATGAGCATTGCATTCTTTGACTTAATCTCTGCAGTGAAAGTTCAAATCACTGGAAAGGCTACCTTTGAAGCATAGGCAGTGGCTTTGCCATCATAGTTTTCAAGCTTTGGGAACTGTTTTTTAAATTTTTCATAGTGGCACTCAGCAATGGTATCAATGTTTGATCCAGTGTCAATGAGAACCTTGAGACAAATACCAGCAATGTATACACATGTCTCTGGGTTGTTTGGAAGATCATTCCATTCTGTGATTGCTTGTACTCCATAAGTATAATCACATTCACTGTCATCTGAGACTGGTTGTAATGAAATGTTGTCTTGTATATTATTAACATTCTGGATATGAGGTGCAATATTGTGTTTACCACCTCGACCCCTATGACCTGATCCTCGTACAGTGCTTTTATTCATTGACTGTGGTTTCTTTAGTGCAGAACGACACATAGCACCAAAATGACCTAGTTTTCCACACTCATAGCACTTCTTATCTTGAGCAGGACAAACATTATCTTGGTGTTCTGTGCACATGACAGGAGCAAAACAAAAGGGCATGGAGGAACTTCCGTAATAACAGAACACCAGAAAGTAGAGAGAGATACCAGAGAACCAGGAACGAGTATGTCAGTGTGAGAAGAGCAGCTGAGAAAAGGTATGAAAATGATATAGCTAATAAAGCCAAGACCGAACCCAAGCTACTACACAGTCACATCAGGAGGAAGACAACAGTGAAGGAACAGGTGATGAAACTTAGGGTGGGCGAGGACAGGTACACAGAGAATGACAAAGAGGTGTGTGAAGAACTCAACAAAAGGTTCCAGGAGGTCTTTACAATAGAACAGGGAGATTTCGCGGCGCTAGAAGAGGTGGCAGCAAACCAGGTGACCTTGGATAGGTTCGAAATTACAAGAGATGAGGTCAAGAAGCACCTATTGGAGCTGGATGTGAGAAAAGCTGTTGGGCCGGATGGAATCTCGCCATGGGTATTGAAAGAGTATGCAGGAGCACTTTGCCTACCACTCTCCATAGTGTATAGTAGGTCACTGGAAACGGGGGACCTACCAGAAATATGGAAGACTGCTAATGTAGTACCAATATACAAAAAGGGTGACAGACAAGAGGCACTGAACTACAGGCCAGTGTCCTTAACTTGTATACCATGCAAGGTGATGGAGAAGATTGTGAGAAAAAACCTAGTAACACATCTGGAGAGAAGAGACTTCGTGACAACCTATCAACATGGGTTCAGGGAGGGTAAATCTTGCCTTACAGGCTTGATAGAATTCTATGATCAGGTGACAAAGATTAAGCAAGAAAGAGAAGGATGGGCGGACTGCATTTTTTTGGACTGTCGGAAAGCCTTTGACACAGTACCCCATAGAAGGTTGATGCATAAGCTGGAGAAACAGGCAGGAGTAATTGGTAGGGCGCTCCAGTGGATAAGGGAGTACCTAAGCAATAGGAAGCAGAGAGTTATAGTGAGGGGTGAGACCTCAGAATGGCGTGAAGTCACCAGTGGAGTCCCACAGGGCTCTGTGCTTGGACCTATCCTGTTTCTGATATACGTAAATGATCTCCCAGAGGGTATAGACTCATTCCTCTCAATGTTTGCTGACGACGCCAAAATTATGAGAAGGATTAAGACAGAGGAGGACAGCTTGAGGCTTCAAGAAGACCTGGACAAGCTGCAGGAATGGTCGAACAAATGGATGTTAGAGTTTAACAAAGCAAATGTAATGTAATGAAGATAGGGGTAGAAAGCAGGAGACCAGATACAAGATATCACTTGGGAGATAAAATACTTCAACAGTCCGAGAGAGAGAAAGACCTGGGGCTTGATATCACGCCAGACCTGTCCCCTGAAGCTCATATCAAGAGGATAACATCAGCAGCATACGCCAGGTTGGCTAACATAGGAACGGCCTTTAGAAACTTGTGTAAGGAATCTTTCAGAACATTATATACCACATATGTCAGACCAATCCTGGAGTATGCGGCTCCAGCATGGAGTCCATATCTAGTCAAGCATAAGACTAAACTGGAAAAGGTTCAAAGGTTTGCCACCAGACTAGTACCCGAGCTGAGAGGTATGAGCTACGAGGAGAGACTACGGGAATTGAACCTCACTTCATTGGAAGACAGAAGAGGTAGGGGGGACATGATCACCACATTCAAGATTCTCAAGGGAATCGACAGGGTTGATAAAGACAGGCTATTTAACACAAGGGGCACACGCACTAGGGGACACAGGTGGAAACTGAGTGCCCAAATGAGCCACAGAGATATTAGAAAGAACATTTTTAGTGTCAGAGTGGTTGACAAATGGAATGCATTAGGAAGTGATGTGGTGGAGGCTGACTCCATACACAGTTTCAAGTGTAGATATGATAGAGCCTAATAGGCTCAGGAACCTGTACACCTGTTGATTGACAGTTGAGAGGCGGGACGAAAGAGCCAAAGCTCAACCCCCGCAAGCACAACTAGGTGAGTACAACTAGGTGAGTACAGACACGTAGAGGGCCTGGCAGCCTGGTGGAGAGCGCGCAGTTCTCTTAATTCTGTGGCGGTGGGAAGGGGGGGGGTTGATGCCAGCACCAGGCAGAAACAAATGGGCAAAGTTTCTTTCACCCTGAATGACATTTAACACACTACATATGCAAGTACCATAGCAAAGGCCGCATTGGCCATCTGGTGTCGTCGCTCATAGTATGAAGAGTCAGGTCGCTATGGAGCCTTGACACCTATTTGTTAATGGGAGCTAATACCCTATCCCTATACTGAGGTCGCTTTTTGCGACGTCAACAACGAATCTGTAGGAATGAATTTTTATTTTGTTTTATAAGAGGTTAGGTTAGGTTTGACAGGGTTTATGAATTGAGTAACAGAAAATATGGGCAAATGAGCGAAAATACGAGCAAAGGTATCCGAATATCGTCTCTGTTGAAACATAGAGTACAGTTGAGGTATTGCATGAAAGATTGTCCTAATGAGAAGTGGTTACCCTCCTAGGAACCGCATTGGGAGGCTAAAAGCAAATGCACCCATTGGTGGATAAGACCGCATTATGGATTACAATATCAGAAATGAAGGTAACTGCAGAAGACCTTATTTCAAAACATGTGAAGCTGCTGTTACTCATTGTAGTTCAAATATGTACACTGAATGAGTATTTTGATTATTTTTTATATACTACAGTCGTCTGTGGGAGACATGTTTTTGAGCGAATGTGAGATGTGAATATATATTTATGCACGTTTATGCACGTGCACATATATTTATGCAGCAATATATATATTTGGAGTATAACTGAACTCCCTATTGAACTCACCATGCCTGGGGGTCTGTTTTCATAGAAATGGATGATAGTGGGTTTTCATTTTTTATTTGCCCTATGCTCAATAAACGATCCTTGAAGAAAGATTGACAAATCTTAAACAACATTCTCTTGAAAGGCGATGAAAAAGGAGCGACATGACAGAGGTATGGCTGAATGGACATTACAAAGGGGGGAAAATTGGTAGGCTATTAATATTGTAAACACGAGACAGAACACGAAACAATGGGTATAAATGAGATAAGTTTCAGATTTAGGAAAAGACCTGGGTAAATACTGGTTCAGTAACAGGGTGAACACTGAGATACATGATAGTTTACACTCTGTGTTGCTCCCCTTTGTTTCATAGAAAAATGGATAGTAGATTGCTCAATAAACGATCCTCGGCTGGACACTATATACATATATATATACATATATATTATTAAATATGACCGAAAAAAAATATTTCGGTCATATTTAATAATATATGTCTACAGGAAAGACTGCTACCAAAATATACTAATATATATATATATATATATATATATATATATATATATATATATATATATATATGACGTACCTAGTAGCCAGAACGCACTTGTCTACTATGCAAGGCCCGATTTGCCTAATAAGCCAAGTTTTCATTAATTAATGTTTTTTCGACTACTTAACCTACCTAACTTTACCTAACCTAACGATACCTAACGTAACCTAACCTATAAAGATAGGTTAGGTTAGGTTAGGTAGGGTTGGTTAGGTTCGGTCATATATCTACGTTAATTTTAACTCCAATAAAAAAAAATTGACCTCATACATAATAAAATGGGTAGCTTTATCATTTTATAAGAAAAAAAATTGAGAAAATATATTAATTCAGGAAAACTTGGCTTATTAGGCAAATCGGGCCTTGCATAACAGGCCGAGTACGACGTTCTGGCTACTAGGTACAACACACACACACACATATATATATATATATATATATATATATATATATATATATATTATATATATATTATATATATATATATATATATATATATATATATATATATATATATATATATATATATATATATATATATATATATATATATATATATATAGTTTCTAGATAAGTATGGGTTGGGAATATATACACCATAATAGAAAACGGTCTTAAACAGGGAAGACTGGGTGACGTCATAGCGATGTCTGTGCAAGGGTTACCGGGACAACGAAAATCACCTGGGCCACGTCGGGTCCCTATAATCCTGTTTGACACATACATCGAAAATGGAAATAAATATGAAAATGAGTTTAAATACACCATGGAAAACGGACTTCGCGTGCGCGCAGCTTCGCCGAGGTAACGAAATTCGCCTGGGCCAAGTCGTGTCCGGTCCTACATGTTACTGAAAACCCAAGGGCCAAGTGGTGTCCCTCAGGAAAAGCAAAACGGACATGACTTGGCCAGGTTTCCACTACTTACATGTTGGTGTGTGTGTACATGTTGCTGTGTGTGTACATGTTGCTGTGTGTGTACATGTTGCTGTGTGTGTACATGTTGCTGTGTGTGTACATGGTGTGTGTGTGTACATGTTGGTGCATGTGTACATGTTGGTGCATGTGTACATGTTGGTGCATGTGTACATGTGGGTGCATGTGTACATGTAGGTGCATGTGTACATGTGGGTGCATGTGTACATGTGGGTGCATGTGTACATGTGGGTGCATGTGTACATGTGGGTGCATGTGTACATGTGGGTGCATGTATACATGTTGGTGCATGTGTACATGTTGGTGCATGTGTACATGTGGGTGAATGTGTACATGTGGGTGCATGTGTACATGTGGGTGCATGTGTACATGTGGGTGCATGTATACATGTTGGTGCATGTGTACATGTTGGTGCATGTGTACATGTTGGTGCATGTGTACATGTGGGTGCATGTGTACATGTGGGTGCATGTGTACATGTGGGTGCATGTGTACATGTGGGTGCATGTATACATGTTGGTGCATGTGTACATGTTGGTGCATGTGTACATGTGGGTGCATGTGTACATGTGGGTGCATGTATACATGTGGGTGCATGTATACATGTGGGTGCATGTGTACATGTTGATGCATGTGTACATGTTGGTGCATGTGTACATGTGGGTGCATGTGTACATGTGGGTGCATGTGTACATGTGGGTGCATGTGTACATGTTGGTGCATGTGTACACGTTGGTGTGTGTGCACATGTTTGCGTGTTTGTACATGTTGGTGTGTGTGAGTGTACATATTGGTACATGTGTACATGTTGGTGTGTGTGTTCATTTTGGTACATGTGTACACGTTGGTGTGTGTGCACATGTTTGTGTGTTTGTACATGTTGGTGTGTGTGTACATATTGGTACATGTGTTCATGTTGGTGCATGTGTACATGTTGGTACATGTTGGTGTGTACTCACCTATTTGTGTCTGCAGGATCGAGCATTGACTCTTGGATCCCGCCTTTCGAGCATCGGTTGTTTACAGCAATGACTCCGGTCCTATTTCACTATCATACCTGGTTTTAAAATTATGAATAGTATTTGCTTCCACAACCTGTTCCTTAAGTGCATTCCATTTTCCCACTACTCTCACGCTAACAGAAAACTTCGTAGCATCCTTCTGACTCATCTGAGTTTCCAGCTTCCACCCCTGCCCACTCGTTCTGTTACTATTCTGTGTGAACATTTCGTCCACTCTGTCAATCCCCCTGTGTACTTTATACATTCCTATCATGTCCCCCTCTCCCTTCTTCTTTCTAGTGTCATAAGGCACAGTTCCTTCAGGCCCTCCTTATACCCCCATCCCTCGTAACTTTTGAACGAGTCTCGTTGCAAACCTCTGAACCTTTTCCAGTTTCCTTATATGCTTCTTCAGATGGGGACTCCATGATGAGGCGGCATACTCTAAGACTGGCCTCACGTAGGCAGTGTAAAGCGCCCTCAATGCCTCTTTACTTAGGTTTCAGAATGAAGAACTAATTTTTGCCATTATAGAGTACGTTGCTGTCGTTATGCTATTTATATGTGCTTCAGGAGATAGATTAGGTGTTACGTCCACTCCCAGGTCTCTTTCTCGCGTCGTCACAGGTAGGCAGTTCCCCTTCATTGTGTACTGTCCCTTTGGTCTCCTATCACCTAGTCCCTCTCCATAACTTTACATTTGCTCGTGTTGAACTCCAGTAGCCATTTCTCTGACCATCTCTGCAACCTGTTCAAGTCCTCTTGGAGGATCCTACAATCCTCATCTGTCACAACTCTTCTCATCAACTTTGCGTCATCCGCGAACATCGACATGTAGGACTCTACTCCTGTAAACATGTCGTTAATATATATTAGAAATAGAATTGGTCCGAGCACCGATCCTTGAGGTACTCCACTTGTTACTGTTCGCCAGTTCAACTTCTCGCCCCTTACCGTAACACTTTGGCTCTTTCCTGTTAGGTAGCTCCTTGTCCATGCTGGGCCTTTCCTCCCACCGCCGCCTGCCTCTCAAGTTTGAACAGCAGTCTCATGTGCGGTACTGTATCAAAGGCTTTTTGGCAGACCAGAAATATGCAGTCTGCCCAACCATCTCTGTCCTGTCGTATTCCCGTTATTTTATCATAGAATTCCGAAAGGTTTGTTAGGCACGATTTCCCTTTCCAGAACCCATGTTGATGTTTGTTCACAAACCTAACGTTCTCCAGGTGTGCAACCTGTCGTAGCCTAATTATTCTTTCAAGTATTTTACAGGGGGATGATTGTCAGTTATACAGGTCTATATTTAAGTGTCTCCTCCCTATTGCCTTTCTTGAAAATAGGCACGACATTTCCCTTCTTCCAGTAACTGGGCAATTCTCCCGGCATAAGTGACTCATTAAAGATCATTGCCCGAGGCACGCTGAGGGCCTGCGCTGCCACTTTTAGTATCTATGGTGATACTTTGTCTGGTCCAACCGCTTTAGTTGCATCCAGTGTTGTCAACTGTTTCATTACCTCCCCTGCTGTCACCTCTATATCTGATAGTCTTTCATCTAGGGTAATCTCTTCTAACAATGGGAGCTGCTCAGGCTCGGTTGTGAACACTCCATGGAAACTGGCATTCAGTGCCTCGCAGATTTCCTTGTCACTTTCAGTATATTCTCTCTGTTTTCCTTAGTCTTGTCACTTGGTCGTTCACCGACATTTTTCTTCTTATATGGCTTTATAGTAATTTAGGTTGTTTTTTCGCTTTGATCGCAATATCGTTCCTATAGTTCCTTTCCGATGTTCGTCATATGGTAATGTAATCGTTCCTAGCTCTGTTGCATCTGATCCTGTTGTCCTCTGTCCTTTGTCGTCTGTACTTCCTCCACTCCCGCCTGCTGGCCATTTTTGTTTCCTGACACTGTCTATTAAACCATGGGTTATTATGTTCCCTCTTATTTTTTCCCCTTTACTGTTGCTATAAATCTCTCTTCGGCCTCCTGGCATTTCCGTATGACTATGTCCATTACATCTTGGACTGTTTTTCCTCTAATTTCTTCCTCCCATTGCACTTCTCCCAGATAGTCCCTCTTCCTCCTGTAGTCTCATTTCCTGTAGTCAACTCTCCTTTCCCAGATATCTTGTCGCTTGGTCACAAGTTTGAGTTCCATCATGTAGTCAAAGACGAGGACACAATGGTCGCTGGCCCCTAGAGGTATTTCATGTTCCAAATTCTCTGTGTCTTTTACGTCCTTGGTGAAAATCAGGTCTAATAGGCTCAGTGCATCTCCTCCCCTTTCCCTTGTGTCTTCCTTCACATGTTGTGTTAGGAAATTCCTGTCTATAACATCTACTAACTTTGCTCCCCACGTTTCGTCTCCTCCATGGGGATTTCTTGATTCCCAATATATTTCTTCATGATTTAGGTCCCCCATGACCAGCAGCTTCGCTCTCATTCTGTGAGCTAATGTTGATGCCGTCTGCAGTTCGTCTGTGCATGCGTTGTTGTTGTCATCATACTCCTGCCCGGGACATCAACAGCTTTTTTGGGGGATTGTAGAGTACCAAGATCACACTCTTCCTCCCATCTACTGTCAGAGTGCCATATATGAATGTTGTGCTCTCATTGGTAACCCGATTTTCCAGGTCCTCAAATTTCCATTTCTGCTTTATTAGGAGTGCCACTCCTCCTCCCTGTCTCTGTGTCCTCTCTTTTCTTATCACCTGGTACCCATCTGGAAAAATTGCATCAGAGACATGTGTTGTGTGTACATGTTGGTGTGTGAGTACATGTTGGTGTGTGTGTACATGTTAGTGCATGTGTACATGTTGGTGTGTTTGTACATGTTGGTGTGTGTGTACATGTTGGTGTGTGTGTACATGTTGGTGTGTGTGTACATGTTGGTGTCTGAGTATATGTTAGTGCATGTGTACATGTTGGTGTGTGTGTACACGTTGGTGTGTTTGTGTACATGTTGGTGCATTGGTATATGTTGGTGCATGTGTACATGTTGGTGTGTGTGTACATGTTGGTGTTTGTGTACATGTTGATGTGTGTGTACATGTTGGTGTACTCACCTAATTGTACTCACCTAATTGTGCTTGCGGGGGTTGAGCTTTGGCTCATTGGGCCCGCCTCTCAACTGTCAATCAACTGGTGTACAGATTCCTGAGCCTACTGGGCTCTATCATATCTACATTTAAAACTGTGTATGGAGTCAGCCTCCTCCACTTCTCTGCCTAATGCATTCCACCTGTTAACTATTCCGACGCTGAAAAAGTTCTTTCTAACGTCCCTGTGGCTCATTTGGGTACTCAGTTTCCACCTGTGTTTCCTTGTTCGCGTACCGCCAGTGTTGAATAGTTTATCCTTGTCTACCCTGTCAATTCCCCTGAAGATTTTGTAGGTAGTGATCATGTCTCCCCTCACTCTTCTGTTTTCCAGTGTCGTAACGTGCATTTTCCGTAGTCTTTCCTCGTAACTCATGCCTCTTAGTTCTGGGACCAGTCTAGTGGCATACCTCTGAACTTTTTCCAGCTTCGTGTTGTGCTTGACAAGGTATGGGCTCCATGCTGGGGCCGCATACTCCAGGATTTGTCTTACGTATGTGGTGTACAAGATTCTAAACGATTCCTTACACAGGTTCCTGAAGGCTGTTCTGATGTTAGCCAGCCTTGCATATGCCGCAGACGTAATTCTTTTTATGTGGGCATCAGGAGACAGGTTTGGTGTGATATCGATTCCTAGATATTTCCCTCTTTCCGTTTCATTAAGTACTTCATCTCCTATTCTGTATCTTGTGTCTGGCCTCCTGTTTCCACCGTCTAGTTTCATTACTTTGCATTTACTCGGGTTAAACTTTAACAGCCATTTGTTGCACCATTCATTCAGTCTGTCTAGGTCGTCCAGTAGCCTCCTACTATCATCTTCTGTTTCAATCCTCCTCATAATTTTTGCATCATCAGCAAACATTGAGAGAAACGATTCTATACCCTCTGGGAGATCATTTACAAATATCAGAAACAGTATTGGTCCAAGGACCAACCTCTGCGGAACTCCACTTGTGACGTCACGCCAATCTGAGACCTCACCCCTCACACAGACTCGTTGTCTTTTGTTACTAAGGTACTCTCGTATCCAACGGAGTACCTTCCCTTTCACTCCAGCCTGCATCTCCAGCTTTCTCACTAGCCCTTTGTGTGGTACTGTATCAAAGGCTTGTTGGCAATCCAAAAGTATGCAGTCTGCCCACCACTCTCTTTCTTGCCTGATTTTTGTTGCCTGGTCGTAGAATTCAGTTAGCCCTGTGAAGCAGGACTTCCCATCCCTAAACCTATGTTGATGCTGTGTAACAAAGTTCTTTCGCTCCAGATGTTCCACTAGCTTTCTTCGCACAATCTTCTCCACCAGCTTGCATGGTATGCAGGTTAGGGACACTGGCCTGTAGTTCAGTGCCTCCTGCCTATAACCTTTCTTGTGTATTGGAACTACATTAGCTGTTTTCCAAATTTCTGGCAGTTCCCCTGTTTCCAGTGATTTGTTATACACTATGGAGAGTGGCAAGCACAGTGCTTCTGCCCTTCCCTTAGTATCCAAGGGGAGATTCCATCTGGGCCAATAGCCTTTGTCACATCCAACTCTAATAAACACTTCTTTACTTCCCCACTAGTAATCTCAAACTCTTCTAGTGGTTCCTGGTTAACTATTCCCTATCTTATCTCTGGAATCTCTCCTTGCTCTACGGTGAAGACCTCCTGGAATTTCTTATTCAGTTTCTCACACACTTTCTTGTCGTTTGTAGTGAATCCTTCTGCCCCTATCCTTATATTCATTACCTTTACTGTTGTTTTTCTCCTGATGTGACTATGCAGCTACTTGGGTTGAGTCTTTGCCTTGCTTGCGAAGTTATTTTCGTATTGTCTTTCTGCCTTTCTTCTCATCTTGACACATTCATTCCTGGCATTCTGATATCTTTCTCTGCTCTCAAGTGTCTTGTTATTCCTATAGTTTCTCCATGCCCTATTACTTTGCTGCTTAGCTAGCCTACATCTCTGATTAAACCATGGGTTTCTCATCTTCATTTCATTAGTTTCCTTTTCGACTGGGGCAAACTTGTTCGCTGCTTTCTTGCACTTGTGCGTGATGAAGTCCATCATGTCCTGGGCCTTTTCTTAACTCCTCAAAGTTTCCCTTTCGGAATGCTAGTTTTTTGTTTTCGGTACCCCCTCCTCGAGTTTTATAACCCTTCCTCAGCCAGATACTCAAACGCCAGTACACTCTGGTCGCTCATTCCTACTGGGGCCTCATAGCCGATTTTCCTTTTGTCGGAGTCGTTCAGAGTGACGACTAGGTCGAGTCCCGCTGGTTCATCGTTTCCTCTCATCCTAGTGGGTTCACTGACATGTTGGCTTAGAAAGTTTCTTGTCGTCACCTCCATTAGTTTGGCTCTCCATGTATCCTCTCCTCAATGCTGTTCTTTGTTCTCCTAGTCTATCTTTCTGTGATTGAAGTCTCTCATGATGAGCAGGTGGGATCTATTTCTACAGGCAGCAGAGGCTGCCCTCTCAATTATAGTGTTAACTGCCATGTTGCTGTTGTCATGCTCTTGCCTTGGTCTTCTGTCATTTGGTGGAGGGTTATATATCACTGCTGCTACTACTCTTGGGCCTCCCAATGTTATGGTGCCTGTTATGTAGTCTCTGAAGCGTGTGTTTACAGGTTGGTGTATGTGTACATGTTGGTGTGTGTGTACATGTTGATGCATGTGTACATGTTGGTGCATGCGTACAAGTTGGCGTATGTGTAGAAGTTCGTGTATGTGTACATGTTGGTGTGTGTACATGTTGGTGTGTGTGTATATGTTAGTGTGTGTGTACATGTTGGTGCATGTGTACATGTTGGTGTGTGTGTACATGTTGGTGTGTGTGTACATGTTAGTGTGTGTGTACATGTTAGTGTGTGTGTGTACATGTTGGTGCATGTGTACATGTAAGTGTGTGAGTACATGTTGATGCATGTGTACATGTTGGTGTGTGTGTACATATTGGTGTGTGTACATGTTGGTGTGTGTATATGTTGGTGTGTGTGTACATGTTAGTGTGTGTGTACATGTTGGTGCATGTGTACAAGTTGGCGTATGTGTAGAAGTTCGTGTATGTGTACATGTTGGTGTGTGTACATTTCGGTCTGTGTACATGTTAGTGTGTGTGTACATGTTGGTGTGTGTGTACATGTTAGTGTGTGTGTACATGTTGGTGCATGTGTACATGTAAGTGTGTGTGTACATGTTGATGCATGTGTACATGTTGGTGTGTGTGTACATGTTAGTGTGTGTGTACATGTTGGTGCATGTGTACATGTTGGTGAATGTGTACATGTTGGTGTGTGTGTACATGTTGGTGTGTGTGTACATGTTGGTGTGTGTGTACATGTTGGTGCATGTACTTACCTAATTCTACTTACCTAATTGTGCTAGCGGGGGTTGAGCTTTGGCACTTTGGTCCCGCCTCTCAACTGTCAATCAACTGGTGTACAGATTCCAGAGCCTACTGGGCTCTATCATATCTACATTTGAAACTGTGCATGGAGTCAGCCTCCACCACATCACTGCCTAAAAGCATTCCATTTATTAACTACTCTGACACTGAAAAAAATCATTCTAACTTCTCTGTGGCTCATCTGGATACTAAGTTTCCACCTGTGTTCCCTTGTTCGTGTCCCACCCGTGCTGAAGAGTTTGTCTTTGTCCACCCTATCAATTCCCCTGAGAATTATGTAGGTGGTTATCATGTCTTCCCTTACTCTTCTGTTTTCCAGGGATGTGAGGTTCAGCTCCTTTAGCCTTTCCTCGTAGCTCATTCCTCTCAGTTCCGAGACGAGCCTGGTGGCATACCGCTGAATCTTCTCTATTTTTGTCTTGTGTTTGTGGGGGCGTTAGTTAGGGTTCATAAAAGTTGTTCTAGTGCAATGAAAATTTATTGACGTGTTACACGTGAAGAGGGCTGCAAGTGGTCCAAGTTTCAGCATCGCAGCCTAAATAGAAAGAGAGAAAAAAAAAAAAACTTTTTTTAACCATTTTTTTTACATGTTTTAAAGTTGATATAACAAATATAAATATCAACTGGTATTATTTCTATATACTCAGCTATCACAATACTATATAATAAAGGTTGTCTAGTGGCATTATTATCCCAAACCTATTTAGTGCAATAATACAAATTTTCAAAGTTCACCCAAAAAATTATGCAACAAAATGATGTTTATAAATATATATAAAATCAATAAATGATCTTAGGGGAAATTTATAACTTGGGTTTTTAGAGGCACAGACTCTACATATAATGTGCAAGTTCCATGTAAATTGAATAATAAATAAAAAAGTTATTCAACCATATAGTTGCAAATTAGTTACCTGTAAAAAATGAAGGTCAAAGTTCAGCCACCTTTGGCTGAGGTTGATGAACTACCCTTTTTCAATCAAAATTACCACCCTTGTAGATTGGCATTCCTTCAGTAAGGTGTGTAAGTTCCATGAAGATCGCCTGATAAAAAAAAAAAAAAAATTATTAAAAAAAAAAAAAATAAAAAAAAAAATAAAAAAAAAATAAAAAAAAAATAAAAAAAAAGACAGCAGCTTTATATTTACAATTATTTATGATGTAGTATCAAGATATAAAAAATAATACATACTAACCTAATATAATTGGTCTGAAATATGCAACATCTTGCAACATCAAGAGGGAGAACGTCTTGAGTTGCAGGTCTAAGATCTTGAGTGGCAGGTGCCGCAGGTGGTGTGGCAGGTGCCGCAGGTGGTGTGGCAGGTGCAGCAGGAGGTGTGGCAGGTGCCACAGAGGTGTGGCAGGTGCCACAGGAGGTGTGGGTGCCTGGGTGTGAGGCGAGGTAGTGTGTTGTGGGGGCAGGAGGCTGCCCTCTCTCTTCACTCAAGAGAACTCTTGTTTTGCCTCAGTGTGGCTTTACGCTCCTTCTTTACTTGGCTAACGCGTAGAGCTCTTGCCTTTAGAGCTTTCTTCTTGTCCGATACTATATCCATTGTGCAGTATATGCAAGAAAATACGATCTGTGCGAGCGCGTCAGGCATACGACCGCCGGCACAGACACTGAGAGGGTTACTGAGCCAGTAATCGGATTATAGCCCCTCCCTCTCACAGAAGACAGTTGCCAGCGAGTGTGTTTATAATTTGTATATGCATAACAAGATATTCTCCACTATATTGCGAAATACTAGACGCTTACAACGTATGACGCATCACCCTACGGCGCACCCGAGCCGCGAGGACCAGATTTCGGACAATTGCGGCTGGAAAATTTACTCTAATTACGTTATTTATTATCATAACATTAAACGGTTTGCACCACGGTGTTGCCAGAACGTTGTAGTATTTTTATAAATTTTTCGTGTTTGGCCGATTTTTTTCGGCCAAACAATAATGAAGCCCCCTTAACTAGGTATGGACTCCAGGCTGGGGCTGCATACTCCAGGATTAGTCTTACATAAGTGGTATACAGGGTTCTGAAAGATTCCTTACACAAGTTTCTGAAGGCAGTTCTTATGTCGGGCAGTCTAGCATATGCCGCTGATGATATTCTTTTGATGTGGGCCTCTGGGGACAGGTTCGGTGAGATATCAACCCCCAAATCTTTCTCTCTATTTGACTCTTGCAGAATTTCCCCTCCCAGATGATACCTTGTGTTCAGCTTCCTGCTCCCTTCGCATAATTTCATCACCTTACACTTTCCTGAGTTGAACATTAGCAGCCATTTTCTAGACCATTCCTCCAGTTTATCCAGGTCATCCTGTAGTCTCTGTCTATCTTCATCCGTCTTGATTCTTCTCATAATTTTTGCATCATCAGCAAACATTGAGAGGAACGAGTCTATACCCTCCGGAAGATCGTTTACATATATTAGAAACAGGATGGGTCCAAGTACTGAGCCCTGTGGGACTCCGCTGGTGATATCTCGCCACTCTGATTTCTCCCCCCTCACCGTTACTCGCTGTTTCACTTTTTTAACAGCCTTTTATGGGGTACTGTGTCAAAGGCTTTCTGGCAGTCCAGGAAATGCAGTCGGCCCACCCTTCTCTTTCCTGCCTATTTTTTGTTGCCTGGTCATAAAATTTTAATAAACCTGAAAGGCACGATTTAGCATCCCTGAACCCATGTTGGTGTGCGTTACAAAGTTATTTCCTTCCAGATGCACTACGAGCCTTTTCCTCACGATCTTCTCCATCACCTTGCATGGTATACAAGTTTAGGAAACTGGCCTGTAGTTCAGTGCCTCTTGCCTGTCACCCTTCTTGTATATTGGGACCATGTTAGCTGTCTTCCAGCTTTCTGGTAAGTCTCCTGTTTCCAGTGACCTGTTATACACCATAGAGAGTGGCACACTTAGTGCTTCTACACCTTCCTTTAGTATCCATGGAGAGATTTTGTAAGGCCCAACAGCCTCTGTCACATCCAGCTCCAGCAGACACCTTTTGACCTCATCACTGGTGAGGTCAAATTCTTCCAAGGTTGCTTTGTTTGCCGCCTCCTCACTTAGTGTAGGGGCTTCTCCTTGTTCTATTGTGAAGACCTCCTGGAATCTCTTGTTGAGTTCTTCACACACTTCCTTGTCATTCTCTTTGTACCTGTTCTCCCCTTTTTGCAGCTTCATCTCTTGTTCCTTCACTGCTGTTTTCTTCCTGATGTGGCTGTGGAGCAGCTTTGGTTGGGTCTTGGCTTTACTCGCGATGTCATTTTCAAACTGTCTCTCTGCTTCCCTCCTCACTCTGAGGTACTCATTTTTGACCCTCTGGTATCTCTCCCTGCTCTCTGGTGTTCTGTTATTTCTGTAGTTTCTTCATGTTCTTTTACTCAGTTGTTTCGCTACCTTGCATTCCTGGTTGATCCATCGGTTTTTCTGTTGTTTTTCTCCTTTTGGACGGGGATAAACCTGTCTGCAGCTTCCTGGCACTTCTGGGTGACAAAATCCATCATGACCTACACATTCTTGTCTCTAAGTTCGGTTTCCCATGGTATTCGCCTGAGGAAGTTCCTCATCTCGTCATATTTTCCTCTTCGGTAATTCAGTCTTTTTCCCTCCGATCCCATCCTTGGATAGGTTATCCCTACCTCCACCAAGCACTCAAAGATCAGTACACTGTGGTCACTCATTTCTATGGGGGCTTCAACTTTGACTTCCCTTATTTCTGACTCATTCAGGGTGAATATCAAGTCGAGTCTAGCTGGTTCATCATTGCCTCTCACTCTTGCGGGTTCCTTGACATGCTGGCTCAGAAAATTCCTTGTTGCCACTTCCAAGAGTTTAGCTCTCCACATATCTGCACCTCCATGTGGGTCCCCATTCTCCCAGTCTATCTTTCCATGGTTGAAATCGCCCATGATTAAGAATCTTGACTCATTCCTGCAGGCAACTGAAGCTGCTCTCTCTATTATATTAATGGTTACAATGTTGTTCCTATCAAACTCCTGTCAACGTCTTCTGTCATTTAGGGGAGGGTTGTAAATGACTGCCACTATTATCTTAGGTCCACCCATTGTTATAGTTCCTGCTATGTAATCGCTGAATCCGTCACAGCCTGGAATTTCCATTTCATCAAAACTCCAGTCCTTCCTTATCAGCAGGGCCACTCCTCCACCTCCTCTCCCTTCCCTCTCTTTCCTTACTATATAGTAGTCCTTTGGAAACACAACATCTGTTTTGACTCCTGACAATTTTGTTTCCGTTAGTCCTATTACATCAGGGTTTTCTTTTTGCGCCCTTTCTGCCAGTTCACTAGCTTTATTGGTAATCCCATTAACATTTGAGTACATTACCTTGAAGCTTACTTTCTTATATCCAATTTCACCCTCACTCCTCACAAGTGTAGGAAGCTGTTCCATGGTCATTGCTACTTGGGTAGGCTCATCCTCCTGTGAGGTAGTTGCCAGGTGTTCAGGGGGAGGTGGAGTGGGGGATGGAGGGCTTAGGTCTTCCTCAGGCCTGCTTGGGGCAGGAAGAAGTCCTGGGGGGTGAGGGGGGGGGCAGGGATTGCTTGGGGAAAGGGCACGCCCTCCTGCGGTGTAGTTGACAGGGGTTTGGGAGGAAGGTGGATTGGGGGATAGAGAGCTTTGGTCTTGGTCAGGTCTGCTTGGGGCAGGAAGAAGACCAGGAGCTGGGAAAGCAGGGGATACTTGGGGTAAGGGGAGGGGCAGGATTTGGGTTTCATGATGGGCATTGTGCAGGGGCAAGGAAGGGTTTGTGCTGGGGGATAGGGGGGCCCTATTGGGTGGTGGGCTGGGGTGTTGCATTCCCCCCTGGGTTCCTGGGTTGCTGGGTTGCGGTTCCTTACTCCCCTCTGGGATTGCTGGGTTGGAGGCTGAGGTTCCCTTGTTTCCCTTCCCTCTCCTTGCGCCGTTTCCTTGCATCTGCTGCCCTTACTATCTTGTCTCTGGTCATGTCCCTCTGAACATATATTTCTTTGTAGTTCCTTGCATACCTCAGTTTGCTCTTCTTTACTAGGATGTCCTCTTTGATGTCCTCGCTCTTGAATACTACCTTGATCAATCTCTTTTTGTCTCTGTTGTACTGGCCAATCCGGAAAACTGTTCTATGTCTCGTTCAGCCCCTTCCATTCCTATCTCCTTTAATATCCCTGCCACTGCAGCTTTGTCTTTAGTCCTCGATTCCTCCCTTGTGGAGCCATCTTGTTCCTTCACACCTACCACTACTACAGCTCTTTTCCTTTCCATTAGGTGGCTTGTGCCATTAGCTGCCTCCTGTGAAGTTACTGCTTTCATTACAACTTCCTTGACTGTGGACATTGCTCCTGGGCTCTTCAGCATTTCAGCAAAGGTTGGACCAATTGTAGGGGTCCCTGCCATTGCTACATCTCCTGGTACCTAGAGGTTGGTCCCCTGATCCAGAGTCTGATGAGGGCCGGTTTTTAGGCTTTTCATCTCCGCTTGTGCTGCACTTAGTTCTATCTGCAGCTTACATATAGTTTCCCTCAGGTCCTTCAATTCTCCACTGACTTCCTTCCATGCTTTAGCAATCATCTCCATGTATGACTCGTCCAGTCCCTCTCCTCCAGCTTCACTTTGTTGTCTTACCATCCCGCTTGACCTGTGTGTGTGTGTGTGTGTGTGTGTGTGTGTGTGTGTACTCACCTAGTACTCACCTAGTTGTGTTTGCGGGGGTTGAGCTCTGGCTCTTTGGTCCCGCCTCTCAACCGTCAATCAACAGGTGTACAGATTCCTGAGCCTATCGGGCTCTGTCATATCTACACTTGAAACTGTGTATGGAGTCAGCCTCCACCACATCACCCCCTAATGCATTCCATTTGTCAACCACTCTGACACTAAAAAAGTTCTTTCTAATATCTCTGTGGCTCATTTGGGCACTCAGTTTCCACCTGTGTCCCCTTGTGCGTGTTCCCCTTGTGTTAAATAGACTGTCTTTATCTACCCTATCAATCCCCTTCAGAATCTTGAATGTGGTGATCATGTCCCCCCTAACTCTTCTGTCTTCCAGCGAAGTGAGGTTTAATTCCCGTAGTCTCTCCTCGTAGCTCATACCTCTCAGCTCGGGTACTAGTCTGGTGGCAAACCTTTGAACCTTTTCCAGTTTAGTCTTATCCTTGACTAGATATGGACTCCATGCTGGGGCTGCATACTCCAGGATTGGCCTGACATATGTGGTATACAAAGATCTGAATGATTCTTTACACAAGTTTCTGAATGCCGTTCGTATGTTGGCCAGCCTGGCATATGCCGCTGATGTTATCCGCTTGATATGTGCTGCAGGAGACAGGTCTGGCGTGATATCAACCCCCAAGTCTTTTTCCTTCTCTGACTCCTGAAGAATTTCCTCTCCCAAATGATACCTTGTATCTGGCCTCCTGCTCCCTACACCTATCTTCATTACATTACATTTGGTTGGGTTAAACTCTAACAACCATTTGTTCGACCATTCCTTCAGCTTGTCTAGGTCTTCTTGAAGCCTCAAACAGTCCTCTTCTGTTTTAATCCTTCTCATAATTTTAGCATCGTCCGCAAACATTGAGAGAAATGAATCGATACCCTCCGGGAGATCATTTACATATATCAGAAACAAGATAGGACCGAGTACAGAGCCCTGTGGGACTCCACTGGTGACTTCACGCCAATCGGAGGTCTCACCCCTCACCGTAACTCTCTGCTTCCTATTGCTTAGATACTCCCTTATCCACTGGAGCACCTTACCAGCTACACCTGCCTGTCTCTCCAGCTTATGTACCAGCCTCTTATGCGGTACTGTGTCAAAGGCTTTCCGACAATCCAAGAAAATGCAGTCCGCCCAGCCCTCTCTTTCTTGCTTAATCTGTGTCACCTGATCGTAGAATTCTATCAAGCCTGAAAGGCAAGATTTACCCTCCCTGAATCCATGTTGGCGATTTGTCACGAAGTCACTTCTCTCCGGATGTGTTACCAGGTTTTTTCTCACGATCTTCTCCATCACCTTGCATGGTATACAAGTCAAGGACACTGGCCTGTAGTTCAGTGCCTCTTGTCTGTCGCCCTTTTTGTATATTGGGACCACATTCGCCGTCTTCCATATTTCTGGTAGGTCTCCCGTCTCTAGTGATTTACTATACACTATGGAGAGTGGCAAGCAAAGTGCCTCTGCACACTCTTTCAGTACCCATGGTGAGATCCCATCTGGACCAACCGCCTTTCTAACATCCAGATCCAGCAGGTGTCTCTTGACCTCCTCTCTCGTAATTTCGAACTCCTCCAAGGCCGCCTGGTTTACCTCCCTTTCTCCTAGCACAGTGACCTCACCCTGTTCTATTGTGAAGACCTCCTGGAACCTCTTGTTGAGTTCCTCACACACCTCTCTGTCATTCTCTGTATACCTGTCCTCGCCTGTTCTAAGTTTCAATACCTGTTCTTTCACTGTTGTTTTCCTTCTGATGTGACTGTGGAGTAGCTTTGGTTCGGTCTTGGCTTTGTTTGCTATATCATTTTCAAAATTTTTCTCTGCTTCTCTTCTCACCCTGACGTACTCATTCCTGGTTCTCTGGTATCTCTCCCTGCTTTCTGGTGTTCTGTTATTCCGGAAGTTCCTCCACGCCTTTTTGTTCAGTTTCTTCGCTTCCATACATGCCCTATTATACCATGGATTCTTCTGTTGCTTCTCGGATTTTTCCCTTTGGGCCGGGATGAACCTGTTTACTGCCTCCTGACACTTTTGGGTAACATAGTCCATCATACCCTGTACAGACTTGTCTCTGAGGTCTGTGTCCCAAGGTATTTCACTTAGGAAACTTCTCATCTGTTCATAATTCCCCTTTCGGTATGCCAGCCTTTTGATTCCTAGTTCTTTTTGGGGGGAGATAAGTCCTAGCTCTACCAGGTACTCAAAGTTCAATACACTGTGGTCACTCATTCCCAAGGGCGCTTCCATCTTAACTTCCCTTATATCCCATTCATTTAGGGTAAATATCATATCAAGCATCGCTGGTTCATCTTCTCCTCTCATTCTTGTTGGCTCTTTGGTATGCTGGCTTAAAAAGTTTCTTGTTGCCACGTCCAGCAGCTTAGCTCTCCATGTTTCTGGTCCTCCATGCGGGTCTCTGTTCTTCCAATCTATCTTCCCATGGTTGAAGTCTCCCATAATTAGTAGTCCAGATCCATTCCTGCTAGCAACAGAAGCTGCTCTTTCTATTATGTGTGTGTGTGTGTGTGTGTACTCACCTAGTTGTACTCATCTAGTTGTGCTTGCGGGGGTTGAGCTCTGGCTCTTTGGTCCCGCCTCTCAACCGTCAATCAACAGGTGTACAGATTCCTGAGCCTATTGGGCTCTATCATATCTACACTTGAAACTGTGTATGGAGTCAGCCTCCACCACATCACTTCCTAATGCATTCCATTTGTCAACCACTCTGACAATACAAAAGTTCTTTCTAATATCTCTGTGGCTCTTTTGGGGCGCTCAATTTCCACCTGTGTCCCCTTGTGCGTGTGCCCCTTGTGATAAATAGCCTGTCTTTATCTACCCTATCAATTCCCTTCAGAATCTTGAATGTGGTGATCATGTCCCCCCTAACTCTTCTGTCTTCCAGCGAAGTGAGGTTTAATTACCGTAGTCTCTCCTCGTAGCTCATACCTCTCAGCTCGGGTACTAGTCTGGTGGCAAATCTTTGAACCTTTTCCAATTTAGTCTTATCCTTGACTAGATATGGACTCAATGCTGGGGCTGCATCCTCCAGGATTGGCCTGACATATGTGGTATACAAAATTCTGAATGATTCTTTACACAAATTTCTGAACCCCGTTCGTATGTTGGCCAGCTTGGCATATGCCGCTGATGCTATCCTCTTGATATGTGCTGAAGGAGAGAGGTCTGGCGTGATATCAACTCCCATGTCTTTTTCTTTCTCTGACTCCTGAAGAATTTCCTCTCCCAGATGATACCTTTTATTTGGCCTCCTGCTCCCTACACCTATCTTCATTATATTACATTTGGTTGGGTTGAACTCTAACAACCACTTGTTCGACCATTCCTGCAGGTTGTCTAGGTCTTCTTGAAGCCTCAAACAGTCCTCTGTCATAATCCTTCTCATAATTTTGGCACCGTCCGCAAACATTGAGAGAAATGAATCTATACCCTCCGGGAGATCATTTACATATATCAGAAACAAGATAGAACCGAGTACAGAGCCCTGTGGGACTCCACTGGTGACTTCACGCCAATCGGAGGTTTCACCCCTCACCGTAACTCTCTGCTTCCTATTGCTTAGGTACTTCCTTATCCACTGGAGCACCTTACCAGCTACACCTGCCTGTCTCTCCAGCTTATGTACCAGCCTCTTATGCGGTACTGTGTGAAAGGCTTTCTGACAATCCAAGAAAATGCAGTCCGCCTAGCCCTCTCTTTCTTGCTTAATCTGTGTTACCTGGTCATAGAATTCTATTAAGCCAGTCAGGCAAGATTTACCCTCCCTGAACCCATGTTGTCGATTTGTCACGAAGTCCCTTCTCTCCAGATGTGCTACCAGGTTTTTTCTCACGATCTTCTCCATCACCTTGCATGGTATACAAGTCAAGGACACTGGCCTGTAGTTCAGTGCCTCTTGTCTGTCTCCCTTTTTGTATATTGGGACCACATTCGCCGTCTTCCATATTTCTGGTAGGTCTCCCGTCTCCAGTGACCTACTATACACTATGGAGAGTGGCAAGCAAAGTGCCTCTGCACATTCTTTCACTACCCATGGCGAGATCCCGTTTGGACCAACAGCCTCTCTATCATCCAGATCCAGCAGGTGTCTCTTGGTCTCCTCTCTCGTAATTTCTAACTCTTCCAAGGCCGCCTGGTGGCGGCCATAGAAGAGTTCGGGATGGAAGGTCAGTCCCAGGGATGAGGGGTGAGGTTGGCGGTAGGCTGGTTTGTGCGTGTGTGTGTGTGTGTGTGTGTGTGTACTCACCTATTTGCGCTTGCGGGGATTGAGCTTTGGCTCTTTGGTCCCGCAACGCATTGTGTGTGTGAGTACTCACCTAGTTGTACTCACCTAGTTGTGCTTAAGGGGGTTGAGCTCTGGCTCTTTGGTCCCGCCTCTCAACCGTCAATCAACAGGTGTACAGGTTCCTAAACCTATTGAGCTCTATCATATCAACACCTAATACTCTGTACGGAGTCAGCCTCCACCACATCACTTTCTAATGCATTTCATTTGTCAACCACTCTGACACTAAAAATGTTCTTTCTAATATCTCTGTGGCTCATTTGGGCACTCAGTTTCCTCCTGTGTCCCCTAGTGTGTGTGCTCATTGTGTCAAGTAGCCTGTTTTTATCAACCCTATCAATTCCCATGAGAATCTTGAATGTGGTGATCATGTCCCCCCTAACTCTTCTGTCTTCCAGCGAAGTGAGGTTTAATTCCCGTAGTCTCTCCTCGTAGCTCATACCTTTCAGCTCGGGTACTAGTCTGGTGGCAAACCTTTGAACCTTCTCCAGTTAGGTCTAATGCTTGACTAGATATGAACTCCATGCTGGAGCCGCATACTCCAGGATTGGTCTGACATATGTGGTATGTAATGTTCTGAAAGATTCCTTACACAGGTTTCTAAGGGCCGTTCTTATGTTTGCCAACCTGGCATATGCTGCTGATGTTATCCTCTTGATATGAGCTTCAGGGGACAGGTCTTGCATGATATCAACCCCCAGGTCTTTCCCTCTCTCTGACTCTTGAAGTATTTCATCTCCCAAATGATACCTTGTATCTGGTCTCCTGCTTCCTACCCCTATCTTCATATCATTACATTTGCTTGGGTTCAACTCTAACAGCCATTTGTTCGACCATTCCTGCAGCTTGTCCAGGTCTTCTTGAAGCCTCAAGCTGTCCTCTGTCTTAATCCTTCTCATAATTTTGGCGTCGTCAGCAAACATTGAGAGGAATGAGTCTATACCCTCTGGGAGATCATTTACGTATATCAGAAACAGGATAGGTCCAAGTATAGAGCACGGTGGGACTCCACTGGTGACTTCACGCCATTCTGAGGTCTCACCCCTCACTGTAACTCTCTGCTTTCTATTGCTTAGGTACTCCCTTATCAACTGGAGCGCCCTGCCAGTTACTCCTGCCTGTTTCTCCAGCTTATGCATCAACCTTTTATGGGGTACTGTGTCAAAGGCTTAACGACAGTCCAAAAAAATGCAGAGCGCCCATCCTTCTGTTTCTTGCTTAATCTTTGTCACCTGATCGCAGAATTCTATCAAGCCTGTAAGGCAAAATTTACCCTCACTGAACCCATATTGATGGGTTGTCACGAAGTCTCTTCTCTCCAGATGTGTTACTAGGTTTTTTCTCACAATCTTCTCCATCACCTTGCATGGTATACAAGTTAAGGACACTGGCCTGTAGTTCAGTGCCTCTTGTCTGTCACCCTTTTTGCATATTGTTACTTCATTAGCAGTCCTCCATATTTCTGGTAGGTCTCCCGTTTCCAGTGACCTACTATGCACTATGGAGAGTGGTAAGCAAAGTGCTCCTGCACACTCTTTCAATACCCATGGTGAGTTTCTGTCCGGCCCAACAATTTTTCTCACATCCAGCTCCAATAGGTGCTTCTTGACCTCATCTCTTGTAATTTCGAACCTTTCCAAGGTCACCTGGTTTGCTGCCACCTCTCCTAGCGCCGTGACTTCTCCCTGTTCTATTGTAAAGACCTCCTGGAACCTTTTGTGTAGTTCTTCACACACCTCTTTGTCATTCTCTGTGTACCTCTCCTCGCCCACCTGTTCCATCAAGTTTCATCACCTGTTCCTTCACTGTTGTCTTCCTCCTGATGTGACTGTGGTTCTTTGGTTCGGTCTTGGCTTTATTAGCTATATCATTTTCATACCTTTTCTCAGCTGTTCTTCTCACACTAACATACTTGTTAGTGTGAGAAGAACTTGTTAGGAAGAACTTGTTAGTCCTGGTTCTCTGGTATTTCTTGAACAAGAAGAACTTGTTAGAGAACCAGGACTTGTTAGTCCTGGTTCTCTGGTATTTCTCTCTACTTTCTGGTGTTCTGTTATTACGGAAGTTCCTCCATGCCCTTTTGTTCAGCTCCTTTGATTTCATACATTCCCTATTAAACCACGGATTCTTCCTTTCTTCTCTGTTTTTTCCTGTCGGGCTGGGACAAACCTGCTTACAGCCTCCTGACATTTTTGGGTGACGTAGTCCAGCATGTCTTGTACGGACTTGGTTCCGAGTTCTGTGTCCCAATGTATATCCCATAGGAATTTATTCATCTCCTCATAGTATCCCTTTCGGTACGTCAGCCCTTTGTTTCCAAGTTCTTTTGGGGGGTGATAATTCTTAGCTCAACCAGGTACTCAAAGCTCCATACACTATGATCACTCATTCCCAAGGGGGCTTCCAACTTAACTTCCCTTATATCCGACTCATTTATTGTAAATATCAGATCAAGCAAGGCTGGTTCATCCCGTCCTCTCATTCTTGTCGGTCCCTTGACGTGTTGACTTAGAAAGTTTCTTGTTGCCACATCCAGCACCTTAGCTCTCCATGTGTCTGGGCCTCCATGTGGGTCTCTGTTCCCCCCAATCTATCTTCCCATGGTTGAAGTCTCCCATGATTAGTAGTCTGGATCCGTTCCTGCTAGCCACAGAAGCTGCTCTCTCTACTATATTGAGAGAGCAGCTATATATATTCTATCATATTCCTGTCTGGGTCTTCTGTCATTCGGTGGGGGGTTATATATGACTAATACTATAATTTTCTGTCCTCCAGTTGCTATGGTGCCTGATATGTAGTCATTGAAACCTTCACAGTTCTGAATTACCATCTCTTCGAAACTCCAACCTTCTCTTAGTAGCAAAGCTACACCACCTCCTCCTCTCCCTTCTCTCTCATTTCTCACTACATAGTAGCCCTGTGGAAACACTGCGTTTGCTATGATTTTCGTTAGCTGTGTTTCTGTGAGTGCTATTATGTCTGTGTTTTCTTCTAGTGACCATTCTCCGAGTTCACTTGTTTTATTTGTAATCCCATCTATGTTAGTGTACATTGCCTTGAAGCTCACTTTCTTCTGTTCTTTTTCTTGTCCCTTTCTTGGCGAGCATTCTGCTGGTGTGGGAAGCTGTTCCCTGGGTGAGAAGATCTGTGAGGTGGTTTGCAGGGTCTCAGAGGATTTTGGGGTGGGGGGTGGGGGTTTAAGGGAAGGGGGGACAGGTAGGGTGTGGTTTAAGGAGATGGGGGGACATGGAAGATACGGGGTGAGGGGGAGGGAGGGTATGGGATGAAGGGGGAGGGGGGACGTGATGGGGATGGGGAAGGAGTGACAGGGTCTGAATGGGGGGTGGGAGGGAGGGTTGGGTGGGGGCAGGTAGGGTGAGGGGAAGGGAAGGTTTCTATGCAGAGGGGGGTGGTGGTGTTGCCCTCCCCTCTGGTGTTGCTGGGATGCTGGTCTTGGGTTCCCCTCTTGTCTCTGGGACTGTTGTGTTAGGGGCTGTGATTTCTTGGTTTGCTCCTCTCTCCCTGCACTTCCTCCTTGCCTCATGTGTATATACACATACACACATACATACACATATGAATGTATGTATATACACATACGCACACACCAACATGTGTACATGTTGGTGTGTGTGTCCATATTGGGGTGTGTGTATATATTGGTGCATGTGTGCATGTTGGTGTGCGTGTACATGTTGGTGTGTGTACTCACCTAGTTGTACTCACCTTGTTGTGTTTGCGGGGGTTGAGCTCTGGCTCTTTGTTCCCGCCTCTCAACCGTCAATGTGTGTACATGTTGATGTGTGTGTACATGTTGGTACATGTGCACATGTTGGCGAGGGAAGGGAACTATCAACAGAAAGCGTCAAGCCATTTCGAATATATAGCACTGGGAAGGATTTGGAATGGGACGGAGGGAAGGAATAGTGTCCATCCACTTGGACCGCCGGGGATTGAACGCCGATCTGTATGAAGCCAAACAATACCTCAAGCCTTATTCTCTCTCAGCGAGACGATACCTCTTGCCTAACAGTCTCTCAGCGAGACGATACCTCTTGCCTAACACACTCTCAGCGAGACGATACCTCTTGCCTAACAGTCTCTCAGCGAGACGATACCTCTTGCCTAACACACTCTCAGCGAGACGATACCTCTTGCCTAACAGTCTCTCAGCGAGACGATACCTCTTGCCTAACACACACTCAGCGTGACGATACCTCTTGCCTAACACTCTCTCAGCGAGACGATACCTCTTGCCTAACACACTCTCAGCGAGACGATACCTCTTGCCTAACACACACTCAGCGAGACGATACCTCTTGCCTAACACTCTCTCAGCGAGACGATACCTCTTGCCTAACACACACTCAGCGAGACGATACCTCTTGCCTAACACACACTCAGCGAGACGATACCTCTTGCCTAACACACACTCAGCGAGACGATACCTCTTGCCTAACACACTCTCAGCGAGACGATACCTCTTGCCTAACACACACTCAGCGAGACGATACCTCTTGCTTAACACACACTCAGCGAGACGATACCTCTTGCCTAACACACTCTCAGCGAGACGATACCTCTTGCCTAACACTCTCTCAGCGAGACGATACCTCTTGCCTAACACTCTCTCAGCGAGACGATACCTCTTGCCTAACACTCTCTCAGCGAGACGATACCTCTTGCCTAACACTCTCTCAGCGAGACGATACCTCTTGCCTAACACTCTCTCAGCGAGACGATACCTCTTGCCTAACACACACTCAGCGAGACGATACCTCTTGCCTAACACACACTCAGCGAGACGATACCTCTTGCCTAACACACACTCAGCGAGACGATACCTCTTGCCTAACACACACTCAGCGAGACGATACCTCTTGGTGTCGCTGAGACTTACCTGAACTCATTTGCCTTTCTCCGTCTGCTCTAATTTTGTTGCTAAACTTCCTGTGTCATATGATAATATCTGTAGCTGTGTTCGTCAGAATAGTGAGGATCTGGGCTCGTCACCTCCTGGTCACACTCTGAAGAAGTTTGTTGCGTTAGTTGTTGCTTAAAACGTGAAGGCACAGCCCGGCAGTGTTGCAGACCTTGCGTACACAACAACACGAGATAGACACAAAGACAGTGTAAGGAAACAAACAAGTAAACAGAGAGTGTCAAACAATGGAAGACAAACATAAAAGCAGGTCCTCGCTGACACTGTTCCTTCCTGGCACTGTTCCTTCCTGGCACTGTTCCTCCCTGACACTGTTCCTCCCTGACACTGTTCCTCCCTGACACTGTTCCTCCCTGACACTGATCCTCCCTGACACTGATCCTCCCTGACACTGATCCTCCCTGACACTGATCCTCCCTGACACTGATCCTCCCTGACACTGATCCTCCCTGACACTGTTTTACCAAACACTGCCACCTCAGCACCACAAACCTTAACACTGGGACACAACAGCACCACAAAGCTTAGAACAGGGGCACAGCAGAATCACAACGCTTTACACTGGGACACTGCAGCACAAAAAGGCTTAACACTGGGACAAAGAAGCACCACAAAGCTTAAAAATGGGACACCACAGTACCACACAGCTTAACACTGGGACACCACAGCACCACACAGCTTAACACTGGGACACCACAGTACCACACAGCTTAACACTGGGACACCACAGCACCACACAGCTTAACACTGGGACACCACAGCACCACACAGCTTAACTCTGGGACACCACAGCACCACACAGCATAACTCTGGGACACCACAGCACCACACAGCTTAACACTGGGACACCACAGCACCACACAGCTTAACTCTGGGACACCACAGCACCACACAGCTTAACTCTGGGACACCACAGCACCACACAGCTTAACACTGAGACAACACAGCACCACACAGCTTAACACTGAGACAACACAGCACCACACAGCTTAACACTGAGACAACACAGCACCACACAGCTTAACACTGAGACAACACAGCACCACACAGCTTAACACTGAGACAACACAGCACCACACAGCTTAACACTGAGACAACACAGCACCACACAGCTTAACACTGAGACAACACAGCACCACACAGCTTTAACACTGGGACACCTTAGAACCCCAAGACTTAATACTGTGACACAGAAGCGCCACACAGCTTAAGTCTGGGACACCTCAGCACCACGAAGCTTAACACTGGGACAAAGAAGCACCACACAGCTTAACACTGGGACACCGCAGCATAACAAAGTTTAACACTGGGACACTTCAGCACCACACAGCTTAACACTGGGTCACCTCAGCACCAAATAGCTTAACACTAGGATACCTCAGCACCACAAAGCTTAAAATTGGGACACCACAGCACCACACAACTTAACACTGGGACACCACAGCACCACACAACTTAACACTGGGACACCACAGCACCACACAACTTAACACTGGAACACCACAGCACCACACAACTTAACACTGGAACACCACAGCACCACACAGCTTAAAACTGAGACTCCGCAGAACTACAATGTATAACACTGGGACAGAGCAGCACCACACAGCTTACACAGGGCCACCACAGCACCACACAGCTTAACACTGGGACACCGCAGCACAACACTGGGACACCTCAGCACCACAAAGCTTATCACTAGGACACCACAGCACCACACATCTTAACACTGGGACACTTCAGCATCAATCGGCATAACACTGGGATACCACAGCACCACACAGCTTAACTCTGGGACACCACAGCACCACACATCTTAACACTGGGACACTTCAACATCAATCGGCATAACACTGGGATACCACAGCACCACAAAGTTTAACACTGGGACACTTCAGCACCACACAGCTTAACACTGGGTCACCTCAACACCACAAAGCTTAACACTGAGACACAGCAGAACCACTAAGCTTAACACTGGGACACCTTAGCTCCACACAGCCTAACACTGGGACACCACATCAACGGACTGTTTAACACTGGGTCACAGTAGCACCACACAGCTTAACACTGGGACAAAGCAGCATAACAAAGTTTAACACTGAGACTCCGCAGCACCACGAAGCTTAACACTGGGACACCACAGTACCACACAGATTAACACTGGGTCAATGCCGCACCCCGAAGCTTAACACTGGGACACAGCAGCACTGCAAAGCTTCTCTCTGGGACACCTCAGCATCACAGAGCTTAACACTGGGACACAGCAGCACTGCAAAGCTTCTCTCTGGGACACCTCAGCACCACACAGCTCAAAACTGGGACAAAGCAGCATAACAAAGCCCAACACTGGGACTCCGCAGCCCCATACAGCTTAACACTGGGACACCACAGAAATACTAAGCTGAACACTGAGACACCACAGCACCCCACAGCTTAACACTGGGACACAGCTGCACCACAAATCCTAACACTGGGACACAGTATCACTACTCAGCTTAACTCTGGGACACCTAAGCATCACAGAGCTTAACACTGAGACAACACAGCACCACACAGCTTAACACTAGGACACCTCAGTACCACACAGCTTAACACTGGGACACGTCAGCACCACACAGCTTAATACTGGGACACCTCAGCACCACACAGCTTAACACTGGGACACGTCAGCACCACAAAGCTTAACACTGGGACACCACAGCACCACAAAGCTTAACACTGTGAAACCACAGCACCACACAGCCTAACACTGTTACACAACAGCATCACAAAGCTTAACTCTGGGACACTGCAGCACCACACAGCTTAACACTGGGACACCACAAAGCTTAACACTGGGACACTGAAGCTCAACACAGCTTTAACACTGCGACTAAGCAAAAACAAACAGCTTAACAGTGGGACACCACAGCACTGCACAGCTTAACACCGAGACACCACAACACTGCAAAGCTGTACACTGGGACACCACAGCACAACAAAGCTTAACACTGGAACACAGCAGCATAACAATGCTTAACACTGGGACACCACAGCACCACAAAGCTTAACACTCGACCAACTCAGTTCCACACAGTATAACACTGGGACATCCCAGCACCACAAAGCTTACCACTGGGACACCACAGCACCACAAAGCTTAACACTGGGACACCACAGCACCACAAAGCTTAACACTGGGACACCTGAGCACCTCACAGCTTAACACTGGGACACCACAGCACCACAAAGCTTAACACTGGGACACAGAAGCATCACATAGCTTAACACTGGGACACCACAGCACCACGAAGCCTAACACTGTGATACAGCAGCACCACAAATCTTAACACTTGGACACCACAACACCAAACAGATTAACACTGGGACACCACAGCACCACAAAGCTTATCTCTGGGACACTGAAGCACAACACAGCTTTAACACTGGGACACTGAAGCACAACACAGCTTTAACACTGCGACTGAGAAGCACCACACAGCATAACACTGGGACACCACAGCACTACACAGCTTAACACCGAGACACCACAACACCGCAAAGCTTAACATTGGGACACCACAAAGCTTAACACTGGTTCACAGCAGCATAACAAAGCTTAACACTGGGACACCACAGCACCATAAAGCTTAACACTGGGTCACCTCAGTTCCACACAGCTTAACACTGGGACATCGCAGCACCACACAGCATAACACTGGGACACCTCAGCACCACAAAGCTTAACACTGGGAAACCACAGAACCACACAACTCAAAACTGAGACACTGCAGCACCACACAGCTTAACACTGGGACACCTCAGTACCACAGATCTTAGCAATGGGACACCATAGCACCACAAAGCTTAACACTGGGACACCACAGCACCACACAGCTTAACACTGGGACACCACAACACCACAAAGCTTAACACTGGGACACAGAAACACGACATAGCTTAACACTGGGACACTGAAGCACAACACAGCTTTAACACTGGGACACTGAAGCACAACACAGCTTTAACACTGGGACACTGAAGCACAACACAGCTTTAACACTGGGATTCAGCAGCTCCACACAGCTTAACACTGGGACACCACAGCACTACACAGCTTAACACTGGGACACCTCAGCACCACAAAGCTTAACACTGGGACATAGCAGCACAACACAGCTTAACACTGGGACACCTCAGCACCACAAAGCTTAACACTTGGACATGTTGGGATTGAACTGTCGAAAACCCAACACATTTAAAATAGGTTAGTTCTGTAATTGCTTCTGTTATTCTTTGCTAGCCATATGGAGACTTTGATTTATTCAGGTGTCAGCCTCAGCATGACCTATTGTCAGGAGCGACACACTGTGCTGAGGTCTGACAAAGGACAAGAAATAAATTTGTATAAAAACTTCATCCTGGATATATTCTGATATATCACGAACCACATAAGAGAGTACATTATATACAATATAATACATGTAGATATGTTAAGACGTTGTACATAAGTACAGTTTATATATATATATATATATATATATATATATATATATATATATATATATATATATATATATATATATACATATATATATATATATATATATATATATATATATATATATATATATACATATATATATAGAGAGAGAAATATTATGACCATGAAATTGTCGTCACTTGTACGTGGGTTCCTCCCACTTATAGATTATCTACTTTCCGACAATTTGTACCACTCAGGAAATCAACGCGTTACCTCCATGTCGACCTCTAAATCTCAAAGACGGTATCTTCCATAACTTTCAAGAACGTCGACCATGCCGCGAGGTCCTTAGTGAGGGTGGAGCACACTAACAGTTGGGTCCGTTGGTCAAACATCCAAACGCGACGGCAGCATGTCGACGGGATGGAGGGGAGTTGATGTCTGTTTCTCCTCATGCTCCAACCAGCACTCGTTACCTCGCCCGATGATTCTGATTGGCTAACAGAATTCCCGCCACCGGACGAGCCACACCGTGCTGACCGTTAACGACCTTCACGGTCGTTAACCTTATTCTCCCTGTAACATTGAAAAATTTGCTATTAAATTCCAGTGCTATGCGACGCAATAACACGATAAGGCATTCCATAACATTCCTCCCCCCTTAAAAGAGTGTTAACTCGGAGCATCCAGACTAATTTTCTTTACCAAATGTAGCACTATTCTTTTTGCGTCCATCATATAAAAATTTAACTCATTCTAGTCATGACATGTCTTATCAGACATACTTTATCATTTTGTAGACATGGTGCCGTACCTACTGACCACTGACCTTTGGCGTACAGGATCTCCTTTGCCTCCAACTGCATACTAAATCGGTTTAACAACAAATCATCTTTACAAGTATATACAAAAAATACATATGTACGTTTTCTGAACACACCGCTTTGGACGGTGTGGCTGATGCACAAGTACTTTCCTGAGGTCTACCGTCCTTCATCACTTCACTATTTTCTTATTTTCTTTTCTAAAACGTTTTATTTCACACTGTCTACTGTTTTCTTTATACCATACTACGGGATAATGCGTCAGCCATTACGTTTTCCCTTCCTTTAATATGTACTATATTTAAGTTATAGTCTTGTAATATTAGAGCCCACCTGGTTAGGCGCTGATTGGTATTCTTCATTTTATTTAAAAATACGAGCGGGTTATGATCTGTGAAGACCGTAACAGGTCCTATGCCCGCTCCCACGTATACCTCAAAATACTGTAGCGCCATCACTAAGGCTAAGGTTTCCTTTTCAACGGGACTATATGCTCTTTGGTTAGGTAAAAACTTCCTAGAGAAATAGGACACTGGTTTACAAGTTCCACTTTGGTCCTGAGTCAAAACAGCGCCCGCACCTACATCAATGCATCGACAAAGAGTGAAAATGGCTTCTGAAAATCGGGTGAAACCAATACAGGGGCTTCTGTTAGCAATGATTTCGTTTTATTAAACGATTTTTGACAGGCTTCGTCCCACTGCCACTTCTTATGCTTCGCTAAAAGTCCTGTTAATGGTGCCGCAATGGTTGCAAAATTTCTGCAGTTTTCTATAGTACCCCACTATGCCTAGGTACCTGAGTAAATCTCTTCTCCCTCTAGGCACAGGGTACTTATCTATGGCTTCAACTTTCTGTCTGACAGGGGCAACCTCCCCTTGTCCTACGATGTATCCAAGGTATTGCAATTTTGCTTTGCCAAATTCACTTTTTTGGGAGATTAATAGTCAAATTTACCTCTTCCAATTTATCAAACAACTCTTTTAGTTGATGAAGGTGTTCTTCCCACGAGTGTGAATACACTATAATGTCATCAATATAAACTGTACAACCTACCATTCCTTGTAACATTTTATTCATGGCTCTCTGGAAACAACTTCCACTATTTTTCATACCGAATGGTAGTACTTTATATTGATAAAGACCGTCAGGTGTCACGAAGGCAGAGATTCTCTTGGCACTCTGAGAGGGGTATCTGATAGTACTCTTTCAGAAGGTCAATTTTAGATACGAACTGGGCGTGTCCTATTTGGTCGATACAATCCTCAATTCGAGGAATTGGGTACGAGTCTGCGATAGTGACCGAATTCACCTTTCTGTAATCCGTACACAACCTATGTGCGCCATTTGGCTTTTTCACCAGTAGACAAGGTGAGCTCCAATCACTGTCGCTCAATTCTGCCAGATCGTTATCCAATAGATATTTTACCTCACATCGCATAATTTCTCTCTTTTCAGGATTTATTCTATACGGATGTTGCTTTATTGGTCGAGCTCCTCCTACATTTACCTCATGCGTAATTTCGCGGTGTCGTCGCGGTACGTCAGAGAAGAGTGATATGTATTTCATGAGAATCTCCTCTATGTCCTACCTCCTTTGATCATCTATGTATGTCAAGTGTTCATTCATATCTCGTAACCACTGAGAATTAGAAATTCGGGCTCCATCTGCTCTTTCTAACCTCTTATGGTTTAATTCCGTAAACTCGTTGGAAACTGCGCACATTACAGCAGTGTCTAGTTGCCCTTCCTCATCTCTATCCCAATACCTTTTCATTAAGTTTACGTGACATATCTGGGATTTTCTCGGTCTGTCAGGCATGTGTATTACATATGTTAAATCACCAAGTTTCTTCTTGACCATATAGGGTCCACAAAATTTTGAATCATTTACCGTCCCTTTTACAGGTAGATAGACCAATACCTTATCACCTGCATTAAAACTTCTCTTTTAGGAACCTTTGTTGTAATATCTTGCCATGGTTGCTTGGGATATTTTCAAATTTTCTTTCGCGCCCTGAACAATCTGCATTTAAACTTTTGAACATACGTTTGCAGATTATCTCTTGAACCTTCAGATGTTAGCCGATCCTTCAACATAACTATCGGACTTCTCACTGTATGCCCATATACTAACTGAAACGGTGTCATGCCTAAGGACTCTACTATTATTGTTTCAATATCAATTACAATACTGGGTCTCTTTTAAAAAAATTGACGCTCAAAAATTTGATAAGCGAGCTCTGTGCGCAAAAAGATCTCTTTTTATTGGCCGCAATAACATCTGAGATGCGACGCTCAGCGTCATATGCGGCCAAAAAAAAAAAAAGAGATCTTTTTGTGCGCAGAGCGCGCTTATCAAATTTTTGAGCATCAAATTTTTTAAAAGAGAAACACCCACCCGCCCTTACAATGTCGGCTGACTGACACTATTGTAAGTTTTTTTTTGGGGCGGGTGGGTTTATGAATTTTAGGTGTATCGGTTATTGGTATTGGTTCTTTTAACTTCTGATTTTGGTGTGTCGGATGTAATTAGGTTTCGTATTGGTATCCGACATTCGGATGTGTGTTCTTTGTGGTTCCATATTCCTAATTAAGGTATAAAGGAAAATGTTGAAGTTTGTTAATTTTTTATTTTTTGGGGGGTTTACAACATAGAGTTTATACATTCAGTTTCTTAATTGTATGTACCATCCATTGTTTAGCCTTATAAACTAATGTCACCGCCACCAATCCGTGTTCTACTAACTCTCTTAATGTTAGGTTAGTTTTTTAAACTAATAGTCTAAAATGTATTTGACAATATTTTCTGTCGCCCAATATGACTTTGTGATATTTTCATTGTCCTTCTTTGCAATCAGTTTGATGAAATTCATTTTGCGCCCTTGCTGGATTTTGACGTCAATAAGCTTGAGATGTGTTCCTTCTTCTTTGGGAAGGGGATGGATCATATTTTCTTATATGCGTCTGTTGATTGTATCTGGAATCAGAAGGACAGATACTAGATTACATTCATGCTACCTGTAATAGTGTAAGTACTATTATTGGCATCTGTTGATGTTGGTGCTTTTGAGAGTTCTAAAGGATTTATGTTAATTCCATGGAAAGGAGCTGTGTGGTTTACTGCTCGTATTTCTTCTAATATCATTTCCACAGTACTCCAACTTTCAATATATATGTCTACTTCTTCTAATTTATTTGCTGTGTCATCTCCCATTTGTTTTTCAAACATTATTTTCTGCAAAGGAGTTCCATATCCATATCATTGGTAGAATTGAGTTTCTCCTCTGTATTGATATTTTGTTTTTGTATTTTTTTACCCCCATACCAATTTTTTTGGTGTCAGTTCCGTTTCCCTCTTCCGTTTTACTCTGAAAATAAAAACATATAGGTGTTATGGGATTCGGTTCTTGTTATGTACAATGTTTGGGGTATTTGGTCGGTTGGGTACTAAATTGGTTCCGACATTCGGAAGTGTGTTATAACTGGTTCCAATATACTTACCCTCCAAGAATTTTGTTGCCAGTAATAATATGGATAGTTTCTTAGGTCAACATGTCCTGGAATCTCGTATCCTTCTGGTAGTTGTGCATTTTCGTCCCAATATCCTACTGTAGGAGGATAGTGATGTTCCGGTTTATAATCCGGGTATATATTATATAATGTTTCACAGTATTTGGTTAATACTGGAGTGATTCATGGATTTTTAGTTATTTGCACTTTAATTTCTTCTAATATAAGATCTATAAAGTCTTTATCACTTATTTCGTTATTGTCCTTATTTGTTGGTTCTTCTTTTTCACTGTCACTAATTTCTACAGTAGACATGTTGCCATACCTTCGAAGAGGAGAGACTGAATAGTGTCAGTCCGCCGACATTCTTATATACGCCAGAACCGACCACCCAAACCCCACCCCCCAGTGGGGGGGTGCGCATATGACGCTTGGCGTCGCATCTCAGATGCAACATGCGCAGAAACGTATGCGCACCCCTCCACTGGGGGGTGGGGTTTGGGTGGTCGGTTCTGGCGTATATAAGAATGTCGGCGGACTGACACTATTCAGTCTCTCCTCTTCGAAGGTATGGCAACATGTCTACTGTAGAAATTAGTGACAGTGAAAAATCTGTCTGCATAAATTTGTTTAAATATAAAGATTTACAAATTTAAATTTGACACTGACTTACTTTTAAATTCCTTTGGATAACCTGCGTTTGTTTCTAGACATCTGAAACAAGTTGGCAAGTCCTGTGTTTTCCTCGTATATTGTGTAGACAAAGACTGGGATTTGTGTCCTGCGTGGCATTTATGCCACAAGAAATACATATTTTTACAGCTTATCCGATTGTTTTGCTAGTACTTATAGGAGGGATGAGGACCATAGTACATATACCGACGTACAACGCAATTAGAAAGTAGAAATCAGTACTATTAAATTTGAACAAACCGGATAACGATTTTCCACTTAAGTTGAAAAGACACACTGAACTAACCTAACCTAACCTCCTAGGCCTGGTTGATACCTGGTTGATGGGGTTCTGGGAGTTCTACTCCCCCAAGCCCGGCCTGAGGCCAGGCTTGACTTGTGAGAGTTTGGTCCACTAGACTGTTGCTTGGAGCGGCCCGCAGGCCCACATACCCACCACAGCCCGGTTGGTCCGGCACTCCTTGGAGGAATAAATCTAGTTTCCTCTTGAAAATGTCCACGGTTGTTCCGGCGATATTTCTTATGCTTGCTGGGAGGACGTTGAACAACCGCGGACCTCTGATGTTTATACAGTGTTCTCTGATTGTGCCTATGGCACCTCTGCTCTTCACTGGTTCTATTCTACATTTTCTTCCATATCGTTCACTCCAGTACGTTGTTATTTTTCTGTGTAGATTTGGTACTTGGCCCTCCATTATCTTCCAGGTGTATATTATTTGATATCTCTCTCGTCTTCTTTCTAGTGAGTACATTTGGAGGGCTTTGAGACGATCCCAATAATTTAGGTGCTTTATTGCGTCTATGCGTGCCGTATATGTTCTCCGTATTCCCTCTATTTCTGCAATCTCTCCTGCTCTGAAGGGGGAAGTGAGTACTGAGCAGTACTCAAGACGGGACAACACAAGTGCCTTGAAGAGTTCAACCATTGTGATGGGATCCCTGGATTTGAAAGTTCTCGTAATCCATCCTATCATTTTTCTGGCTGTCGCAATATTTGCTTGGTTATGCTCCTTAAACGTTAGGTCGTCAGACATTATTATTCCCAAATCCTTTACATGCTGTTTTCCTACTATGGGTACATTTGATTGTGTTTTGTACTCTGTATTATGTTTAAGGTCCTCATTTTTACCGTACCTGAGTACCTGGAATTTATCACTGTTAAACATCATGTTATTTTCTGATGCCCAGTCGAAAACTTTATTAATATCAGCTTGAAGTTTTTCAATGTCTTCAGCCGAGGTAATTTTCATACTGATTTTTGTGTCATCTGCAAAGGATGATACGAAGCTGTGACTTGTATTTTTGTCTATATCTGATATGAGAATAAGGAAAAGCAGCGGTGCAAGGACTGTACCCTGAGGTACAGAGCTTTTAGCTGCACTTGGACTAGATTTTATATGGTTGACCGTTACTCGCTGAGTCCTGTTTGACAGAAAACTGAGTATCCAGCGTCCTACTTTACCGGTTATTCCCATTGACTTCATTTTGTGTGCTATCACGCCATGGTCACATTTATCGAAAGCCTTTGCGAAGTCCGTGTATATCACATCAGCATTCTGTTTTTCTTCTAATGCCTCAGTGACTTTGTCGTAGTGCTCAAGTAGCTGTGAGAGGCACGATCTTCCCGCTCGAAATTCATTTTGGCCTGGGTTGTGAAGGTCATTGGTCTCCATGAAATTGGTGAACTGACTCCTAATCACTCTCTCAAATACTTTTATGATGTGCGATGTTAATGCAACTGGTCTATAATTCTTTGCCAATGCTTTGCTCCCTCCCTTGTGTAGAGGGGCTAAGTCTGCTACTTTAAGTGCATCTGGTATCTCCCCCGTGCCCAAGCTCTTCCTCCACACTATACTGAGTGCCTGTGCTACCGGCACTTTGCATTTCTTTATAAATATTGAATTCCATGAGTCTGGACCTGGGGCCGAGTGCATGGGCATGTTTTCAATTTCACTTTCAAAATTTAGTGCGCTCGTGTTTATATCAGTTATATTTACAGGGGTTTGAATATCCCGCATAGAGAAATTGTCTGGATCTTCCACCTTCATGTTGTTTATTGGAGTGCTAAACATGTCCTCATACTGCTTTTTTAGGATTTCACTAATTTCTTTGTCATCCTCCGTGTATGAACCTTCACTTGTACGAATAGGTCCAATACTGGCAGTGGTTTTTGCTTTTGATTTCGCATATGAGAAGAAATATTTTGGATTTTTCTTTATTTCCTGAATTGCTTTCTATTCTAACTGCCTTTCTTCAGTTTCATATGAGTGTTTCAATTTCCGCTCGATTTCTTCAATCTCCTTATTTAAATTATTCCTTCTTTGACAGGAAATTCGTGTCTGCATAAGTAGTTCCGTTATTTTTTTCCTGCGTTTATAGTGTCGTCTGCGTTCTCTTTCTACGTTGGATCTCTTTCTGGCTTTCCTCAAAGGAACATGTTTCAGACAGACTTGATACGCTTCTGAAGTCAGTTTTTCTATTCCTTCTGTAGGACTTGTATTACTTAGAACAGTTCCCCATGGAATGTTTGTAAGTTCCCTGTTTATTATCTCCCAGTCTATCCTTTTATTATTAAAATTTAATTTACTGAATAGCCCCTCTCGCTTTATCAACGTTTTAGGTCTATTCTGAGTATTGATGGTCGTTTGCACTTCAATGAGCTTGTGATCTGAATATGTGGTATCTGATATCGTAATGTCTCTGATAATGTCTTTATTGTTCGTAAAGACCAGATCTAGAATATTTTCATTTCTCGTTGGCTCCGATATCTGCTGATTGAGTGAAAATTTGTCACAGAATCTAAGTAGTTCTCTAATCTGTGGTTGGTTAGGTCCTGATAGATTTCCTGGTATAATATTATTGTTTGCTATTTTCCACCAGAGACTAGGCAAGTTGAAGTCACCTAGGAAGATAATATCAGGTATCGGGTTCTCCAAATTATCAAGGCTATTCTCTATTTTGCTTATCTGTTCTGTGAATTCCTCAGCCGTTGCATCTGGCGGTTTGTATATTAGAATAATCACTAAATTTATTTTCTCTATTTTTAATCCCAGTACCTCTACCACCAAATTTGTAACGTTTAGGAGCTCCGAGCATACAAGGTCTTCCCTAATATACAGACCCACTCCTCCATGTGACCTAATTTTCATATCACACCTGTATAGGTTATATCCTGGAATCCAGATCTCACTGTCCAACAATTCCCCTGCATGGGTTTCTGTGAAAGCTCCAAATACTGCATTTGACTCCGTGAAGAGGCCATTTATGAACTGTACTTTGTTGTTTGTTCTTGTTTTCAGTCCTTGTATGTTGGCAAAGATGAATGAGGTTTCTCTATTAGTGATAGTTTGAATGGGAGACTTTTTCGGCAAGCCCATTATTCGTGGACATAATGAGTTTGTTCTGACCAGTAGTGATTGTTGTAGGGCAGTTTTCTGTCGTAGTTGTAGTTCCCTTTCGGTGTGTAATTGTATCTGTAATTCTGGAATGCAAGTGGATCTGGCATCCAGTTCCATACACTCTCCATGCTGCTCCTTTTGAATTCTCTGCCGGTCTGGTATAAAAAATTTATAGAGTTTCCTCCAAATTCATTATCCTGCTTGCCGCTCTTTATGTAGCGTTCCGTGCCTTTCACGTGAAAGTGTGGGCAGCTGAGGTCATAGCATTTTCTGTCCTCCAGTGAGGTTTGGCACATATCAGGATGGAAAAACCTACATATTGATCCAAATCGACACTCACCTTTCCTAAGCATATTTAAACATTTTTTGAGATGTTGGTAACTGCATTCTATTCCTTTCATATTACCAGCATATCTATGTTTGCATATGCCCTTTGCATAAAATTTGCATAAGTCTGTCCTTCTGTTCTGAATTGCTCTATCGGGAACCGTCGTAGTGCCTGTACCTATCAAGTTGTCAGTGCTGTCTGGTACACTTTCTAGTTTACTGTCATCTACATCCTGGCCTACTGAGTCAGAGTTTACAACTTCCTAAGTTTCAGCCTCAGTTTCATCCCTGACTATAGCCTCCACCCCTTGTATATTAGAATTGTTTTTCCTTTCCCACTCCTTCTGGATGGCTAGTAGGCTTCCAATGAATGATGTTTTCCGATCATGCGTCATGTTATCTAGAAGGTTTTTTAGGATATTCCAAGCTGGCAGGTCATTTTTACACACCCAGAGCAAGTGACCAGCTCTCAGTGCCGTAGTGTTACTCCTGTACAAGCCGAATGGAATCTAGTCTTACAGATATAACATTCAATTCCCGTTACCTTCGTCTTTAAGAAGTTGTTACAGTGGCCACAAAGTTGTGTATTTACTCACATTTTGCCTTGTTTTGTTGTATATATCTATATATTTATAATATTATATGTATATTGTATATTTGTAACGATATATATGTATATATATTTATATGTTTAATATTTATAATATTATATGTATACCGTATATTTGTAATATTATGTATGTTATTTTGTTCAAACTTTATGGCAGGTACTTAGCGTAGGGTAGCGAGCCTGGTCCCCCGGTCAGTACAGGTGAACTCTTGTGGCCCAGGTTGATGTCACCAGTTTCCAGTTACCCGATTTATAACCACTGATGCCGCCTCTTGCCACTATTCTATATTTCTAGTATTCTATATTTATAATATTCACTTCCAACTTATATGTTGTTGTGATACCCGTTCCACATCACTGTTCCACGAATCACCGTTCACTATTTTATTTTTCCTAATACACGCATGTACACAAAGCCTCGTTCACTGGCTCACACGTGGTCTCCCGTTTATTCTCTATTTAACACAAAGTTCTTTTGTTAATGACTATTTTCAATTTTCCAGCGGGTCACTATGCATTTTGTTATGTCTGTAATCAGTAATCCACTGCAGTAGTCCTAAGAATCCCGGTTAATGTCACGATTTTAACGGAGCGCGCACGGTACGTCTTCCCCCTCCCTCGACCTCGACCTAATACACGTTATCTAAGGCCTAATTTAATACATATGTGTGCTATACTAGGCCTAGGAATTTTTAAATGGAACATTACAAAGTTCTTCTTTCTAATTGTTTTGTACGTAAATGATTGAACTATGGTGCACATTGTTACCCAAAGGAGGGTGGATTGCAACGTTTTCAACAAATAATTTGCCTTTGTTTCCTGAGAGACTTATTCACCAAGAGATACTTTTCTAGTAACTCTATTAAGGAACATAACTTGGTTCGTAAGAGATAGACGCCATCTTGTAAATACTTAGTATCTCAGGCCAGCGATTCACCAACAGCTGGTAAGAGACGGTCACTTATGTAGCGCTCTGTAGACTAGGAGTCCCAGAGTGTCAGTACACCCAGGTAACTGTGAGCTACTGGCAACCTTCACCACCTGAGCTACACTTCACACTGGCCTCCTTCACCACCTGAGCTACACTTCACACTGGCAACCTTCACCACCTGAGCTACACTTCACACTGGCAACCTTCACCACCTGAGCTACACTTCACACTGGCCACCTTCACCACCCGTGATACACTTCACACTGGCCACCTTCACCACCCGTGATACACTTCACACTGGCCACCTTCACCACCTGAGCTACACTTCACACTGGCCACCTTCACCACCTGAGCTACACTTCACACTGGCCACCTTCACCACCTGAGCTACACTTCACACTGGCCACCTTCACCACCTGAGCTACACTTCACACTGGCCACCTTCACCACCTGAGCTACACTTCACACTGGCCACCTTCACCACCCGTGATACACTTCACACTGGCCACCTTCACCACCCGTGATACACTTCACACTGGCCACCTTCACCACCTGAGCTACACTTCACACTGGCCACCTTCACCACCTGAGCTACACTTCACACTGGCCACCTTCACCACCCGTGATACACTTCACACTGGCCACCTTCACCACCTGAGCTACACTTCACACTGGCCACCTTCACCACCTGAGCTACACTTCACACTGGCCACCTTCACCACCTGAGCTACACTTCACACTGGCCACCTGAGGTACACTTCACACTGGCCACCTTCACCACCTGAGGTACACTTCACACTGGCCACCTTCACCACCTGAGCTACACTTCACACTGGCCACCTTCACCACCTGAGCTACACTTCACACTGGCCACCTTCACCACCTGAGCTACACTTCACACTGGCCACCTTCACCACCTGAGCTACACTTCACACTGGCCACCTTCACCACCTGAGCTACACTTCACACTGGCCACCTTCACCACCCGTGATACACTTCACACTGGCCACCTTCACCACCCGTGATACACTTCACACTGGCCACCTTCACCACCTGAGATACACTTCACACTGGCCACCTTCACCACCTGAGCTACACTTCACACTGGCCACCTTCACCACCTGAGCTACACTTTACACTGGCCACCTGAGCTACACTTCACACTGGCCACCTGAGCTACACTTCACACTGGCCATCTTCACCACCTGAGCTACACTTCACACTGGCCACCTTCACCACCTGAGCTACACTTCACACTGGCCACCTGAGGTACACTTCACACTGGCCACCTTCACCACCTGAGCTACACTTCACACTGGCCACCTTCACCACCTGAGCTACACTTCACACTGGCCACCTTCACCACCTGAGCTACACTTCACACTGGCCACCTTCACCACCTGAGATACACTTCACACTGGCCACCTTCACCACCTGAGCTACACTTCACACTGGCCACCTTCACCACCTGAGCTACACTTCACACTGGCCACCTGAGCTACACTTCACACTGGCCACCTTCACCACCTGAGCTACACTTCACACTGGCCACCTGAGCAACACTTCACACTGGCCACCTTCACCACCTGAGCTACACTTCACACTGGTCACCTTCACCACCTGAGCTACACTTCACACTGGCCACCTGAGCTACACTTCACACTGGCCACCTGAGCTACACTTCACACTGGCCACCTTCACCACCTCCATGACTCATTATGACTTCAGAAAAACAGAAATAAAGTATTTCGACATTATATTCCCACAATAATATAGGTTATCGCCGCCCTCAACACCAGGCGACATGTTGCCTTCACTTGGGGGAAGTTATTGCCCCCTGAGAGTCACGGTGTTGTTGTTGCTGCTGCTGCCAGGGTGAGTATAGGAGCTTCGTCTGAACGTCGAGTGAGAGCAGCGCTGATGTGAGGACAGGGCTGATGTGAGGGCAGGGCTGGTGTGAGGGCAGGGCTGATGTGAGAGCAGCGCTGAAGTGAGGGCATGGCTTGTGTGAGGGCAAGGCTGGTGTGAGGGCAGGGCTGGTGTGAGGGCAGGGCTAGTGTGAGGGCAGGGCTGGTGTGAGGGCAGGGCTGGTGTGTGGGCAGGGCTGGTGTGTGGGCAGGGCTAGTGTGAGGGCAGGGCTGGTGTGAGAGCAGGGCTGATGTGAGGGCAGGGCTGGTGTGAAGGCAGCGCTGGTGTGAGAACAGTGCTGATGTGAAGGCAGCATTGGTGTGATGTCAGGGCTGGTGTGAGGGCAGGGCTGGTGTGAGGGCAGGACTGGTGTGAGGGCAGGACTGGTGTGAGGGCAGGGCTGGTGTGAGGGCAGGACTGGTGTGAGGGCAGGGTTGGTGTGAGTGCAGGGCTGGTGTGAGGGCAGGGCTGGTGTGAGGGCAGGACTTGTGTGAGGGCAGCGATGGTGTGAGATGCAGCGATGTTGTGAGGGCAGCGATGGTGTTACTGCAGCGATGGTGTGAGGGCAGGGCTGGTGTGAGGGCAGGGCTGGTGTGAGGGCAGGGCTGGTGTGAGGACAGGGCTGGTGTGAGGGCAGCGATGGTGTGAGGACAGGGCTGAGGTGAGGGCAGTGCTGGTGTGGGGGCAGCGCTGGTGTGAGGGCAGCGCTGGTGTGAGGACAGAGCTAGTGTGAGGGCAGGGCTGGTGTGTTGACAGCGACGGTGTGAGGGCAATGCTGGTGTGAGGGCAGGGCTGGTGTAAAGGCAGGGCTGGTGTGTAGACAGCGATGGTGTCAGGGCAGGGCTAGTGAGGGCAGGGCTGATGAGAGGACAGTGATGGTGTGAGGGCAGGGCTGGTGTGAAGACAGCGATGGTGTTAGGGCAGTATTTGTGTGAGGGCAGGGCTGGTATGAGGGCAGCGATGGTGTTAGGGCAGTATTTGTGTGAGGGCAGGGCTGGTATGAGGGCAGCGATGGTGTGAGGGCAGCGCCGGTGTGAGGGCAGTGCTGGTATGAGGGCAGCGATGGTGTGATGGGAGCGATGTCGTGAGGGCAGCGCTGGAATGAGGGCAGGGCTTGTGTGAGGGCAGCACTGGTGAGAGGGCAGCGCTGGTGTGAGGGCAACGCTGGTGTGAGGGCAGCGATGGTGTGAGGGGAGCGATGTTGTGAGGGCAGCGCTGGAATGAGGGCAGGGCTTGTGTGAGGGCAGAGCTGTTGTGAGGGCAGCGATGTTGTGAGGGCAGGGCTGGTGTGAGGTCAGGGTTGGTGTGAGGGCAGCAATGGTGTGAGGGCAGCACTGGTGTGAGAGCAGGGCTAGTGTAAGGGCAGCGCTGGTGTGAGGGCAGGGCTGGTATGAGGGCAGGGCTTGTGTGAGGGCAGGGCTGGTGAAAGGGCAGGGCTGGTGTGAGGGCAACGCTGGTGTGAGGGCACCGATGGAGTGAGGGGCAGCGCTGGAGTAAGGGCAGCGTTGGTGTGAGGGCAGGGCTCAAGTGAGGGCATGGCTGATGTGAGGGCAGCGATGGTGTGAGTGGCAGCAATGGCAGGAGGGGCAGCGCTGGTGTGAGGGCAGCGTTGGTGTGAGGGCAGGGCTGGCATGAGGGCAGCGCTAGTTGGAGGGCAGGACTGGTGATAGGGCAGCGCTGGTGGGAGGGCAGCGCTGGTGTAAGTGCAGCACTTGTGTGAGGGCAGTGCTGGTGTGAGGGCAGAATTTGGGTGTTCTTTACACCTAAACACACACACACACACACACACACACACACAAAGGAGGAATAGGCTGTAGCCGGTAGGGGACAAACACGATTAGTGAGGTCCGCGGAAATTCGTCAATTTAGGGACATTGAAGGAGTATAGAGGCTAGATCATAGTATTTGGCCTCTCGCAGTGTGTAGCTAGCAGGGTGCAAC
>NC_091178.1:33456251-33526251 GCF_040958095.1 Procambarus clarkii | reverse complement strand
GCCAACTGCTGGAAAGGAACAGATCAGTGGTTGCTATGGGTATTAAAGAGCAGGAAGGCTCTAATAGGACAGAGTGGAATGACAAGGACAAAGCAGCAGTGAATGAAGTACTGAAAGCACTAGACATGGAAGGGACTGAGCATAGCATTGAGAAGGTTTTCAGGATTTCAGAAGACCTAGACAGGAATATGATAGAAACAACATGGCCACCATTAACATAATAGAAAGAGCAGCTTCTGTTCCTAGCTGGAATAGATCTGGACTACTAATTATGGAGGACTTCAACCATGGGAAGATAGATTGGGAGAACAGAGACCCACATGGAGGACCAGAAACATGGAGAGCTAAGCTGCTGGACGGGGCAACAAGAAACTTTCTAAGCCAGCACATCAAAGAACCAACAAGAATGAGAGGAGAAGATGAACCAGCAATGCTTTATTTGATATTTACCCTAAATGAGTGGGATATAAGGGAAGTTAAGATGGAAGCGCCCTTGGGAATGAGTGACCACAGTGTATTGAACTTTGAATACCTGGTAGAGCTAGGGATTATCTCCCCAAAAAAAGAACTAGGAATCAAAAGGCTGGCATACCGAAAGGCGAATTATGAACAGATGAGAAGTTTCCTAAGTGAACAAACTTGGGACACAGACCTCAGAGATAAGTCTGTACAGGGGATGATGGACTATGTTACCCAAAAGTGTCAGGAGGCAGTAAACAGGTTCATCGCGGCCCAAAGGGAAAAATCCGAGAATCAACAGAAGAATCCATGGTATAATAGGGCATGTATGGAAGTGAAGAAACAGAACAAAAGGGCGTGGAGGAACTTCCGGAATAACAGAACACCAGAAAGCAGAGAGAGATACCAGAGAACCGGGAATGAGTACGTCAGGGTGAGAAGGAGAAGCAGAGAAAAGTTTTGAAAATGATATAGCAAACAAAGCCAAGACCGAACCAAAGCTACTCCACAGTCACATCAGAAGGAAAACAACAGTGAAGGAACAGGTAGTGAAACTTAGAACAGGCGAGGACAGGTATACAGAGAATGACAAAGAGGTGTGTGAAGAACTCAACAAGAGGTTCCAGGAGGTCTTCACAATAGAACAAGGTGAGGTCACTGTGCTTTGAGAAAGGGAGGTAAACCAGGTGGCCTTGGAAGAGTTCGAAAGTACGAGAGAGGAGGTCAAGAGACATCTGCTGGATCTGGATGTTAAAAAGGCTGTTGGTCCAGACGGGATCTCACCATGGATACTGAAAGAGTGTGCAGAGGCACTTTGCTTGCCACTCTCCATAGTGTATAGTAAGTCACTGGAGACGGGAGACCTACCAGAAATATGGAAGACGGCGAATGTGGTCCCAATATTGCAAAAAAGGCGACATGCCAAACGCAATGAACTACAGGTCAGTGTCCTTGACTTATATACCATGCAAGGTGATGGAGAAGATTGTGAAAAAAAACTGGTAACACATCTGGAGAGAAGGGACTTCGTGACAAATCGCCAACATGGGTTCAGGGAGGGTAAATCTTGCCTTACAGGCTTGATAGAATTCTACGATCAAGTGACAAAGATTAAGCAAGAAAGAGAGGGCTGGGCGGACTGCCTTTTCTTGGATTGTCGGAAAGCCTTTGACACAGTATTGCATAAGAGGCTGGTACATAAGCTGGAGAGACAGGTAGGTGTAGCTGGTAAGGTGCTCCAGTGGATAAGGGAGTACCTAATCAATAGGAGCAGAGAGTTACGGTGAGGGGTGAGACCTCCGATTAGCGTGAAGTCGCCAGTGGAGTCCCACAGGGCTCTGTACTCAGTCATATCTTGTTTCTGATATATGTAAATGATCTCCCGGAGGGTATTGATTCATTTCTCTCAATGTTTGTGGACGATGCCAAAATTATGAGAAGGATTATGACAGAAGAAGACTGTTTGAGGCTTCAAGAAGACCTAGACAAGCTGATGGAATGGTTGAACAAATGGTTGTTAGAGTTTAACCCAACCAAATGTAATGTAATGAAGATAATAGGGAGCTGGAGGCCTGATACAAGGTATCATCTGGGAGAGGAAATTCTTCAGGAGTCAGAGAAAGAAAAATACTTGGGGGTTGATATCACGCCAGACCTGTCTCCTGCAGCACATATCAAGAGGATAACATCAGCGGCATATGCCAGGCAGGCCAACATCAGAACGGCATTCAGAAACTTGTGTAAAGAATCATTCAGAACATTGTATACCACATATGTCAGGCTAATCCTGGAGTATGCAGCCTCAGCATGAAGTCCATATCTAGTCAAGGATAAGACTAAACTGGAAAAGGTTCAAAGGTTTGCCACCAGACCAGTACCCGAGCTGAGAGGTATGAGCTACGAGGAGAAACTACGGGAATTAAACCTCACTTCGCTAGAAGACAGAAGAATTAGGGGGGACATGATCACCACATTCAAAATTCTGAACAGAATTGATAGGGTAGATAAAGACAGGCTATTTAACACAAGGGGCACACGCACAAGGGGACACAGGTGGAAACTGAGTGCCCAAATGAGCCACAGGGATATTAGAAAGAACTTTTTTAGTGTCAGAGTGGTTGACAAATGGAATGCATTAGGAAGTGATGTGGTGGAGGCTGACTCCATACACAGTTTCAAGTGTAGAAATGATAGAGCCCAATAGGCTCAGGAATCTGTACACCTGTTTATTGACGGTTGAGAGGCGCCACCAAAGAGCCAGAGCTCAACCCCCGCAAATACAACTAGGTGAGTACAACTAGGTGAGTATACACACACACACAGGAGATGCAGGCTGGAGTGAAAGGGAAGGTACTCCATTGGATAAAGGAGTACCTAAGCAACATGAGACAACGTGTCAGCGTGAGGGGTGAGGTCTCAGATTGGCGAGACGTTACGAGTGGAGTCCCGCAGGGGTCAGTCCTTGGACCTATACTGTTTCTGATATATGTAAATGATCTCCCAGAGGGTATAGAATCGTTTCTTTCAATGTTTGCAGATGATGCAAAAATTATGAGGAGGATTGAAACTGAGGATGATAGTAGGAGACTATAAGATGACGTAGACAGACTGAGTCAATGGTCCAATAAATGGCTGTTGAAGTACAACCTGAGTAAATGCAAAGTAATGAAACTAGGCAGTGGAAACAGGAGGCCAGACACAGTATACAGAATAGGAGATGAAGTACTTAATGAAACGGACAGAATAATCTAGGAGTTGATATCACACCAAACCTGTCTCTTGAAGCCCACATAAAAAGAATAACGTCTGCGGCATATGCGAGGCTGGCTAACATCAGAACAGCGTTCAGGAACCTGTGTAAGGAATCATTCAGAATCTTGTACATCACAAATGTAAGTCCAATCCTGGAGTATGCGGCCCCAGCATGGAAGCCCGTACCTTGTCAAGCACAATACGAAGCTAGAAAAAGTCCAAAGATATGCCACTAGACTAGTCCCAGAACTAAGAGGCATGAGTGACGAGGAAAGGCTGCGGGAAATGCACCTTACGACACTGGAAGACAGAAGAGTAAGGGGGGACGTGATCACAACCTACAAAATCCTCAGGGGAATCGACCGGGTAAACAAGGATAAACTATTCAACACTGGTGAGACGCGAACAAGGGGACACAGGTGGAAACAGAGTACCCACATGAGCCACAGAGACGTTAGAAGGAATCTTTTTCAGTGTTAGAGTAGTTAACGGATGGAATGCATTAGGCAGTGATGTGGTGGAGGCTGACTCCATACACAGTTTCAAATGTAGATATGATAGAGCCCAGTAGGCTCAGGAATCTGTGCACCAGTTGATTGACAGTTGAAGGCGGGACCAAAGAGCCAAAGCTCAACCCCAGCAAGCACAAATAGGTGAGTAGAAATAGGTGAGTACACACACACTTGGACCATCACGTGGGAGGAGCTCTGGCGGGGACGTCAACATTTAAGGCGGACATCGCTTCATAAATAACCTAATTGTGCTGTGGGATGCTTACTTGGAGGTGAGTGCCTCTCAAAGTCATGTCATACAAGGTGTACAGTGTTTTTTATATAATAATTAGCTTTGAACATAAGTTAATTATAATACGAAAAAGTAGCTCAAGAGCCCCATGCTTGGTACTAGTTTTCTCACACCTGTGTGTTACATTACACCGACACTGGACTAGCCCCCCCCCTCTCCTAACCATAACACACCAATGTAAACACACACCCACATACACGCATGCTCAAACCAGCCTACCGCCATCCTCACCCCTCACACCGTCCCTCACCCACCTGATTGTCCTCCTTCCTCTCTCCCCCGCTCTGCCAATTTCCCTCTCTCCCTCGCTCTCCCTCTCCCTCTCTCCCTCGCTCTCCCTCACTCCCTTTCACTCCCCTTCACTTCCCCTCTCCCTTTCACTCCCTCCCTCTCTCTCTCTTGTAAGATTTCTGGGGCTTGACTATTCAATTATTTGCTTATTGTATTTAAATAAATCGAAGGACCACCCACTTTTGATAAAAGAGGGAAAACGAATAATAGTGATCATTAGAATGACACTAGAGAACCAGTGCCTATGGATAATAATCAAATGAATAATCACTTGAAAATAATGAATAGACTGTATTATTAATTAATTAACGTCAAAGCCTCAAATATCAACATTGGGGGGTATTTCTAGAAGTTCAAATATATCTAGGAACCAGTGTGGTTCGTCACTAGTTCATTGTTGAGTTAGTAACATAGTAAATCTAAACTACAATAGATTCAAAGATATGATAACTCAAATTATGAATATTAATGATTATGAATTACTGAGCAACAGTCAGAGCAAACACATTAATTACCAAATCATGATTTCTGGCAATAAATTATTCACATGTAAAGATCCTATATGAATTATATGGAAATCAGTAATAATCTTAGATAAATTTGTACGAAATAAATGTCTTATCTGTAAGACGATTTCTGTAACGCCATTTCATCATTCGTCCTCGTGATCACAGGATCCCAATAAAGAAAGAACCCGAGGTGAATATCACAAATGAAGAGAAACACCTCGTCGACTCCTCGTATACACGCTGAAATCAGAGAAATTTAAGTAGCATTTGAGTAGGATACGAATTATTTCAAATATTCATGAAACGGAGAAAATGTGGAATATAAACTAACTTTGTGTATTAGGTATCCATGCTGTATAACGACAGACTACCAACAAATATACAATCTAGGATGATGCATCAAACGAGAATGGTATACTTAACATGAGCGTATCAAATACTAAGATCTGCCGAGCTCGCGTCAGCCAGTCCCAGGCGTCCACTCTGTGTACGTGTAATTACGGGTCGTGGCTTCAATTGTTGACGCGTTATTAACTGGCCGGGCACTATAGAACACGTGAATAAGTAATTGTTGACTATTAAACGGGTATCAACGTAATTCTTGTCGATAAAAACTCCCCAGTCGCTACCACATGTCTCGCCACTCTTCTCGCCAGGGATGCCTCATGTACAATGGCGTCTCCGCCTTCCCTCAACCCGTCTCTAGCATTCACCACAGAAATTATTAATCACGCATAATTCTTTTCTGCATAATTATGGATGTAATACGTTAATGAGAACTGGGTTGCAATTATAGGGAATTAAATATTATCATATTCTCGTTTAATGGTGTTAAACGAGAAATGGAGAAGAATTTTATTCTCCATAGCATTCGTACGTAACAGATAAAACTGCTACTTGATAATAATTTCAGTTAATAACTCTCGGTTTTAGATTATCGTGAGTCATATTATCCGTAGGTAATTATTACACAGAATACTGATAATTTTAGAGAACCACATTCAATTCTCTAACACATTGGTAATAAGCGTGTCTAACTAAACATTATCTGACGCAATTTTGCTACTCGATTTCATAAGAATTCTAGCACTAATACGTAGATGAAATGGTTTAATTTATGTTTACACTACCGTTAGTGAAATTAATAACTACTGTAGTTAGTATATAATGATGATGATGTATTATAATACAATAGTAGTTTATTAGTGTTGGAAATTTCCAACACCTCTCCCCCTCTCCCTCCATCCCTCCACCAGGTAACCCCACCCCCCACCGTGCCACCCCCACAATAAATACACACACACACACACAAACACACACACACACACACACACACACACACACACACACACACACACACACACACACACACACACACACACACACACACACACACACACACACACACACACACACACACACACAGGTCAAAAGGGATGGTAAGACAACAGAATGAAGCTGGAGGAGAGGGACTGGACGAGTCATACATGGAGATGATTGCTAAAGCATGGAAGGAAGTCAGTGGAGAATTGAAGGACCTGAGGGAAACTATATGTAAGCTGCAGATAGAACTAAGTGCAGCGCAATAGGAGATAAAAAGCCTAAAAACAGGCACTCCTCAGACACTGGCCCAGGGGACCAACCCCCAGGTACCAGGAGATGTAGCAATGGCAGGGACCTCTACAATTGGCCTTACCATTGCTGAAATGCTGAAGAGCCCAGGAGCAATGTCCACAGTCAAGGAAGTTGTAATGAAAGCAGTAACCTCACAGGAGGCAGCTAGATGCACAAGCCAGCTAATGGAAAGGAAAAGAGCTGTAGTAGTGGTTGGTGTGAAGGAACAAGATGGCTCCACAAGGGAGGAATCGAGGACTAAAGACAAAGCTGCAGTGGCAGGGATATTAAAGGAGATAGGAATGGAAGGGGGTGAACAAGACATAGAACAGTTTTCCGGATTGGCCAGTACAACAGAGACAAAAAGAGATTGATCAAGGTAGTATTCAAGAGCGAGGACATCTTAGTAAAGAAGAGCAAACTGAGGCATGCAAGAAACTACAAAGAGCTATATGTTCAGCGGGACATGCCCAGAGACGAGATAGTAAGGGCAGCAGATGCAAGGAAAAAGCGCAAGGAGATGGAAAGGAGCCAGGGAACCTCAGCCTCCAACCCAGCAATCCCAGAGTACGAGTGGGGAACCCCAATCCAGCAACCCAACAACCCCAGGGAGAATGCAACACCCCAGCCCACCACCCAATAGGGCCCCTCCTATCCCCCAGCACAAACCCTTCCTTGCCCCTGCTCAATGCCCATCATGAAACTAAAATCCTCCTCCTCCCCTTACCCCAAGTAGCCCCTGCTTTCCCAGCCCCTGGTCTTCTTCCTGCCCCAAGCAAGTCTGAGCAAGACCAAAGCTCTCTATCCCCCACTCCACCTCCCTCCAAACCCCTGTCAACTACACCACAGGAGGGCGTGCCCTCTCCCCAAGGAATCCCTGCCCCCTCACCCCCAGGACTTCTTCCTGCCCCAAGCTAAGGAAGGAAGGACTGGAGTTTTGATGAGATGGAAATTCCGGGCTGTGACGGATTCAGAGATTACATAACAGGAACTATAACAGTGGGTGGACCTAAGATAATAGTGGCAGTCATTTACAACCCTCCCCTAAATGACACAAGACCTAGACAGGAGTTTGATAGGAACAACATGGCAACCATTAATATAATAGAGAGAGCAGCTTCAGTTGCCTGCAGGAATATCTCAAGACTCTTAATCATGGGCGATTTCAACCATGGAAAGATAGACTGGGAGAATGGCGACCCACATGGTGGTGCAGATACGTGGAGAGCTAAACTCTTGGAAGTGGCAACAAGGAACTTTCTGCGCCAGCATGTCAAGGATCCCACAAGAGTGAGAGGCAATGATGAACCAGCTAGACTCGACTTGATATTCACCCTGAATGAGTCAGAAATAAGGGAAGTCAAAGTTGAAGCCCTCATAGGAATGAGTGAGCACAGTGTATTGACCTTTGAGTACTTGGTGGAGGTAGGGATAACCTATCCAAGGATGGGAGCGGAGGGAAAAAGACTGAATTACCGAAAAGGAAAATATGACGAGATGAGGAACTTCCTCAGGGGAACACCATGGGAAACAGAACTTAGGGACAAGAATGTGCAGGTCATGATGGATTTTGTCACCCAGAAGTGCCAGGAAGCTGCAGTCAGGTTTATCCCAGTCCATTTTTTTTATTACGATATGAGGTACATCTGCATTAGTGCAGCTACTCGAGACTATATGAAGTAGAGTACAGTGTGTCAAAAAAACTAACTGGGTGATGCTAAAAAATCCACATCACACAGGATTGTTAGTCATACAGAGGCATGTGATAAGCAGTCTGCACTGGCAGACTCCGGATGCATTTTGAGGATATCATCAACACAAGAGTGAATAAGGCAGCAGTGGTAATAAAAGTCCCCATCTCGCAGGATGGTTAGTCAGTACAGGGCCATGTGTTTATAAAGCCTGCACTGGCAAATTTTGGGTACACTGTGAGGATATCTTCAAGAATACGAGAGTGAATAAAATAATTGCAAAGCTCCATGGTACCTCATGCCAACTGGTCTGAAAGGTCTAATAACTGGGCATTCAGTGATGTAGTGCTGGAGATCGTGCCGTAGTTCCTGCTCACAGAGTTTCCAACTGGAGTGCTCAGGATTGGGAGATCCGTCACCTGCAGCCACCTGCCACAGGTAACGGTAACCCAACCTGATCCTTGCAACCACTGTGTCGCACAGTCTGGTGGACGTTTTGTGCTGCCCCTAGATGTAGGTTTCAGATCTGAACAAATCATAGCTTTTTATACTAGTACTTTCAGGTCGTTGGGAATCAGTAAGTTCTTTCCTATCAGATCTGAATGTTTGGACCAATACAGTTTTGACAGCAGAGATGGGGATACCTAGATCTAATTCAACTTCAAACTTGTTAGACGCTAATTTGGCTGCAATGTCTGTCTCATTATGATGGGTTATATTTATGTGTGAAGGTATCCATACAAAGGAGATTCGAGACCCTTTACTCTGTGCATCAATTAGGTCATTCATAATTGGGAGTATGAGGTTCTTGCTGTCGATCTTCCAAGAGAAATTTTCGATTGTTTGAAGAGCAGACTTTGAATCACAGAATATTATTCTTCCTCCAATGTTTTTTAGTGTACTGGCAGCTAAGTGTAATGCTGCTAGTTCTGCTTGTGTGGAGGTCAGCCAGTTGTTTAACCTGACACTGACAGTCTTTGTGCAAATATTATTTCTATAAAACCTACATGCCACTGCAGTCCGTCCAGTAGAGGATTGGACTGAGCAAAGAGATTCCATGAGGTCTTCACAATAGAGCAAGGAGAAGCCCCTGCACTAAATGAGGAGGCTGCAAACCAAGCAACCTTGGAGGAATTTTACCTCACCAGTGATGAGGTCAAAAGGTGTCTGCTGGAGCTGGATGTGACAAAGGCTGTTGGGCCTGATAGAATCTCACCATGGATACTAAAGGAAGGTGCAGAAGCACTAAGTGTGCCACTCTCTATGGTGTATAACAGGTCACTGGAAACAGGAGACTTACCAGAAAGTTGGAAGACAGCTAATGTGGTCCCAATATGCAAGAAGGGTGACAGGCACGAGGCACTGAACTACAGGCCAGTTTCTTTAAATTAACTTGTATACCATGCAAGGTGATGGAGAAGATCATGAGGAAAAGGCTCGTAGAGCATCTAGTGGGAAATAACCTTGTAACGCACCACAAACGTGGGTTACCTTGAGGTGCGTCTTACCTTGAGGTGCTTCCGGGCTTAGCTTCCCCGCGGCCCGGTCGTCGACCAGGCCTCCTGGATGCTGGACTGATCAACCAGGCTGTTGGATGCGGCTGCTCGCAGCCTGACGTATGAGTCACAGCCTGGTTGATCAGATATCCTTTGGAGGTTCAGGGTTCAGGGATGGTAAATCGTGCCTCACAGGTTTAATAGAATTTTATTACCAGGCCGCAAAGAGAAGGGTGGGCCGACTGCATTTTCCTGGACTGCCAGAAAGCCTTTGACACAGTACCCTCTTAAAAGGCTGTTAGAAAAGTTGGAGCAACAGGCAGGAGTAAAAGGAAAGGTGCTCCAGTGGATAAGGGAGTACTTAAGCAACAGGGAACAGCGAGTAACGGTGAGGGGGGGTAGACATCAGAGCGGCGAGATGTCACCATTGGAGTCCCATAGGGCTCAGTACTTGGACCCATCCTGTTTCTATTATATGTAAACGATCTTGTGGAGGGTATAGACTCATTCTTCTCAATGTTTGCTGATGATGCAAAAATTATGAGAAGAATCAAGACGGATGAAGATAGACAGAGACTACAGGATGCCTGGATAAACTGGAGAAATGGTCTAGAAAATGGCTGTTAAAGTTCAACTCAGGAAAGTGTAAGGTGATGAAATTAGGGAAGGGAGCAGGAGGCTGAACACAAGGTATCATCTGGGAGGGGAAATCCTGCAAGAGTCAAATAGAGAGAAAGATCTGGGGGTTCATATCACACCGAATCTGTCCCCAGAGGCCCACATTAAAAGAATATCATCAGCGGCATATGCTAGACTGGCCAACATAAGAACTGCCTTTAGAAACTTGTGTAAGGAATCTTTCAGACCCCGGTATACCACTTATGTAAGACCAATCCTGGAGTATGCAGCTCCAGCCTGGAGTCCATACCTAGTTAAACACAAGACAAAGTTAGAGAAGATTCAGCGGTATGCCACCAGGCTCGTCCCGGAACTGAGAGGAATGAGCTACGAGGAAAGGCTAAAGGAGCTGAACCTCACATCCCTGGAAAACAGAAGAGTAAGGGAAGACATGATAACCACCTACAAAATTCTCAAGGGAATTGACAGGGTGGACAAAGACAAACTCTTCAGCATGGGTGGGACACGAACAAGGGGACACAGGTGGAAACTTAGTTGCCAGATGAGCCTCAGAGACGTTAGAAAGAATTTTTTCAGTGTCAGAGTAGTTAATAAATGGAATGCACTAGGAAATGATCTGGTGGAGGCTGACTCCATACACAGTTTCATATGTAGATATGATAGAGCCCAGTAAGCTCAGGAATCTGTACACTAGTTGATTGACAGTTGAGAGGCGGGACCAAAGAGCCAAAGCTCAACCCCATCAAGCACAATTAGGTGAGTACACACCATCATGGGGTCCCCCACCTGAAGAAACACATAAGGAAACTGGAAATGGTTCAGAAGTTTACGACGAGGCTTGTCCCAGAGTTACGAGGGATGGGATATGATGATCGCCTGAAAGAACTGAACCTTACGACACTAGAAAAAAAGGAGGGAAAGAGGGGATATGATAGGAACATATAAAATGCTCAGCGGAACAGACAAAGTGAAGATTGATGAAATATTCACAGTAACAGAACGAGGGGACATGGGTGGAAGCTGGAAACTCAGATAAGTCACAGAGATGTTAGGAAGTATTCTTTTAGCGTGCGGGTAGTGGAAAAATGGAATGCACTTAAGGAACAGGTTGTGGCAGCAAACCCTATTCAGACTTAAGATTCCCTATCATATCTAGTCTAATTTTATGACTAGATATGATAGGGAAATGGGACAGGAGTCATCGCTGTAAACAACTGATGGCTAGAAAGGCGGGGTCCAAAAGTCAATGCTTGATCCTGCAAGCACAAATAGGTGAGTACACACACAGGCTTTACACAGCCCAGAATGAATGCAGCTGACACCTTCACCAATCACAATACTAGCAATCTTCCACCCTCAAAACACCGTTTCCTTCTATCCTCTTCAGACTTTTCCCATTCTGTGACTTCCCTGCTCCCACCCATCCCTTGTCCTGTGTGCCCCCCACCAAGGCAAGTACTCAACCTTTCTCCATTCTCCACCATAAAATTCTCCAAGACTCTTCCCACGTCCCTGCTCCCCAGAGCCCTCTGTATCCACTCACCTTGAAATAAACCCATTCAATTATCACCGCCCACTAAAGAACTTCCCACACCACTGGAATTGACGTCGAGAGTGAAAATAAGCGAGAATGACAGAATTAAATAAGCTTCAATGTAATGTACTCAAACATAGTTGAGAGCACAAATATTGAAACAAACTCGGAGAAAGATCACAAGAACAGCACTCAATAAAATGAAACTGTCAGGATTCATAATAACTGCAATGTTTACTGAAAGCTACTTTATAGACAGTGCAGGAAAGTGTAGGATGAGCATAAGAATTAAGGAACCTGCAGAAGGCCTATGGGTCCATACATGGCAGCTCCTATTTAAATCCACCCAAACTCATTCATATATATATGTTTAACATATGCTTGAAACAGTCTAGTAATCCCACGTCTATTATATTGCTTCGTAATCTTGTTCCATTAATCAACATTCTGTTTCTAAGCCAGTATTTACCCAAATTTATTCTAAATCTTAACTTATTCAATTTATGTCCATTGTATCATTTTCTATTTTCTGTTGATATATTCAAGACTTAATAAATATACCGCTCATTCTTTGTTATATCCATTTACCCACATGTACACCAGGCATCAAACCTAACTCCTTAACATTCTGGTGAATATAAATATACCTATCTCAGTCTCTCTCTCTTTATCTGAAATTATTTTTATAATTCCTTTAATTAGTTTTCTGATCCTTCACTGAATGCGTTCTGCTGAATTAATGTCCATTTTATAAAATGACAACGAAAATTAAACTCCATAATCTACATGAGCCTAACGCTGTGGGATATTCACACGAAAATTTAAACTAAGCACGTAATTTGTGAGGTACAGAATTTTGATTTATTGAGATTTTTTTATAAAAATTCTCGAAAGTAAATAAGAACTATTGTTAATTACAGTATTTAATGTGTATACAATATATGGTAACTACATCATAAGTTACCAATACTCTGTAATAGTCTAGGAAAATATTTCATGGCAACCCCACTCCCCGGGGAGGTCAGCCATTTAACCTGTCATTTTAAGTAATACTTCGTATTTTGACGTATAGATCCCCCACCATTAAAAAAGATATACCAAAAATAATAGCGGGTCGCAAAACCGTGAAGCTACCGGTTAGGTTAAGTTAGGTTCGGGCAAGTTACTCCTCCATTTTTGAGACGTGTCAACTTGTGAGGACGGAGTGAACAGTGATGGTAGGAACGCGGGCGTGTTATCAATACGACCGTTGAAACAGTTTAGCTGTTGACATAATTGATGTAGTCGTTTATTGTAGAATTTATTGTATTGTTTACATGGGTAATCTAGTTTAAGAGCCAGAGTGTAGTGCTTTACGTGGGAAGTTGGGAATGGTTCATCCCCGGGGATTTAGCGCTGGAGTGCTTAGGCACGATTGCCACATCTCCCTCTGTGTTTAATCCATATAGTTAGAGAAATTCATGTTATAAAAAGGAATTATTGTAAATAATCAACCTTTGCTTAAGGACTTATGTAATTTAATGTCATTTAGGAATAATCAGTTCCTTAAGTTGACACAGAGGCAGTTGACTCATTTACAATATAAGAACTAGTTCTAGGAGACACATGAAACACTGTCGGCTCTAGTAGCAGCCTCCGCGGTGATAAATGGATTCCGACCAAATTTGTTGTTAATTCAATAAATTAGAAGTAGTTCAGGTGCTAATCAATATTATAATTAATAATTATCATAGTTCAAGTGCCAATGTAATCTTGCATCAGTTGTGGAATAATGATTCAATCATCTCTAGTGACCGGTACAAATGAATCTAGCTTTGTTAATTATCCTTTGAAAATTAGTTTGGAAACCAGCCAAGGTCAGCTTGCTGCTGGAAGTCAGAGAGTTTTGGTCAGTGTGGCTGGCAAAATTCTGGGGACAACGCCTTCTTCCTGAAGCAAGGCTGACCTCTGGCCTAGCTTGTGACTAAGGTAACGTCTGTGAGTTTAGTTAAGTTTATGGTTAAAATCCTCATTGCCACAGAGTCGGAATATTTTATGTTTGCAGGCGATGAGTCACAATAACGTGGCTAAAGTATGTTGACCAGACCACACACTAGAAGGTGAAGGGACGACGACGTTTCGGTCCGTCCTGGACCATTCTCAAGTCGATTGTGAAGGGTCCAGGACGGACCGTAACGTCGTCGTCCCTTCACCTTCTAGTGTGTAGTCTGGTCAACATTTTATGTTTTAGGGTGTGTTCAATTATACCTATTGTGTTTAATAAACTTGAATTGATTTTATGGTGTTTAGTGTAATTTTCCCATAATTTTATATTATATTATTTTCTGATCATTAAGATCCTGTGATCATTAAGATCCTGTGATCCTGAGGAACCACATTCATTGGATTTAGGTTGTAATTAACTGGTTCTTCCCCGCAGTCAATTAGCGTGATTACAGAAACTCTTGGGTTAGGTGGTGGTAGCAGTAAGTCTCTCAGAGTTTGCTTGTAGCTAAGAAGTACAGCGTCATTCTTTGGGGTACCAAGGAAATCAAATGCCAAAAGTTACGAGTAGTTGGACTGAAGGTTACAGTAAGACCTCTGGTAAACCTCAGAATCGTTAATTAACATCAAGCATTAACCTAGAATAAAAGGTAAAGGCTGGGTACCGTTACAATGGTAGAAGCGGTGGGATTCGAACCCATGCCTCCGTAGAGACTGGAGCCAAAATTCAGAGCACCAAGTAAGAAATTATTTTAAAATAAATGAAGCTAAACACAAACTTAAATATTCCTTGGTCTAGTATAGCACACACATGTGTACTATATTAGGCCTCAGATATCGTGTATTAGGCATAGAGAGGTTTGGTTAGGTTAGTTTGTCAATGGAACAAAAGTAAAAAATAGTTTTCCAGTTTGTCCAACTCAAAAAGTCAGATTTCTACTTCCAAATAACGTTGTACGTCAGTATATATCCCGACGTTCTCATTGGTTACAGTTTTCATCGTTATTGTAAATACTACCAAAATAGGCTGACCAGCGAGGACTGACATTATAAGTAGGCCTACACAGCTAATGATAAGAGCAAACTATTTTTTGGTAGGGCAATGTAAATACAAAATGTTCCCTTATAATTGATGCTCCACATGTAGATCTTGAATGGAGACCACAAGGGTGGGAGAATACTCTGGGTGTACTCCACTTCACTCCACGTCAGTAGCCAGGCATCTCTATTAACAGATTACATATATTTATTAATTAGGATTCGAACCAACAGTATTATGCGGTATTCATAACTATTATTTTACTTAAATATGATGAACGACTTTTTAAGCTTAATATAATTGACAATCACAACATATAAGAAGCATAGTCTATCATCATTGCATATTTTTGTAAAGGTATTTGGAGGTGGGAGACTGGCAGGTGGGAGACTGGGAGGTGGGAGATTGGCAGGTGACAGGTGGCAGACTGGCAGGTGGGAGACTGGCAGGTGGGAGAGTGGCAAGTGGGGGACTGGCAGGTGGGAGACTGGCAGGTGGGAGACTGGGAGGTGGGAGACTGGCAGGTGGGAGACTGGGAGGTGGGAGACTGGCAGGTGGGAGACTGGGAGGTAGGAGACTGGCAGGTGGGAGACTGGCAGGTGGGAGACTGGCAGGTGGCAGGTGGGAGACTGGCAGGTGGGAGAGTGGCAAGTGGGGAACTGGCAGGAGGGAGACTGGCAGGTGGGAGACTGGCAGGTGGGAGACTGGCAGGTGGGAGACTGGGAGGTGGGAGACTGGCAGGTGGGAGACTGGGAGGTGGGAGACTGGCAAGTGGCAGGTGGCAGGTGGGAGACTGGCAGGTGGGAGACTGGGAGGTGGGAGACTGGCAGGTGGCAGGTGGGAGACTGGCAGGTGGGAGACTGGCAGGTGGGAGACTGGGAGGGTGGGAGACTTGCAGGTGGGAGACTGGGAGGGTGGGAGACTGGCAGGTGGGAGACTGGGAGGGTAGGAGACTTGCATGTGGGAGACTGGCAGGAGGGAGACTGGCAGGTGGCAGGTGGGAGACTGGCAGGTGGCAGGTGGGAGACTGGCAGGTGGGAGACTGGCATGTGGGAGAGTGGCAAGTGGGGGTCTGGCAGGTGGGAGACTGGTAGGTGGGAGACTGGGAGGTGGGAGACTGGCAGGTGGAAGACTGGCAGGTGGGAGACTGGGAGGGTAGGAGACTGGCAGGTGGGAGACTGGCAGGTGGGGGACTGGGAGGGTGGGAGACTGGCAGGTGGGAGACTGGCAGGTGGCAGACTGGCAGGTGGGAGACTGGGAGGTGAGAGACTGGGAGGTTGGAGACTGGCAGGTGGGAGACTGGCAGGTGGGGGACTGGGAGGGTGGGAGACTGGCAGGTGGGAGAGTGGCAAGTGGGGGACTGGCAGGTGGGAGACTGGGAGGGTGGGAGACTTGCATGTGGGAGACTGGCAGGTGGGAGACTGGGAGGTGGGAGGGTGGGAGACTGGCAGGTGGGAGACTGGCAGGTGGGAGACTTGGAGGTGGGAGACTGGGAGGTGGGAGACTGGGATGTGGGAGACTGGGAGGGTGGGAGACTGGCAGGTGGGAGACTGGGAGGTGGCAGGTGGGAGACTGGGAGGTGGGAGACTGGGAGGTGGGAGACTGGGAGGTGTGAGACCGGCAGTTGGGAAACTGGGAGGGTAGGGGACTGGCAGGTGGGAGACTGGGAGGGTAGGAAACTGGCAGGTGGGAGACTGGCAGGTGGGAGACTGGGAGGTGGGAGACTGGCAGGTGGGAGACTGGCAGGTGGGAGACTGGCAGGTGGGGGACTGGGAGGTGGGAGACTGGGAGGTGGGAGACTGGGAGGGTGGGAGACTGGCAGGTGGGAGACTGGCAGGTGGGAGACTGGCAGGTCGGAGACTGGGAGGTGGGAGACTGGCAGGTGGGAGACTGGCAGGTGGGAGACTGGGGGGGTGGGAGACTGGCAGGTGGGAGACTGGCAGGTGGGAGACTGGGAGGTGGGAGACTGGGAGGGTGGGAGACTGGCAGGTGGGAGACTGGCAGGTGGGAGACTGGGAGGTGGGAGACTGGGAGGGTGGGAGACTGGCAGGTGGGAGACTGGCAGGTGGGAGACTGGGAGGTGGGAGACTGGGAGGGTGGGAGACTGGAAGGTGGGAGACTGGCAGGTGGGAGACTGGCAGGTGGGAGACTGGGAGGGTGGGAGACTGGCAGGTGGGAGACTGGCAGGTGGGAGACTGGGAGGTGGGAGACTGGGAGGGTGGGAGACTGGAAGGTGGGAGACTGGCAGGTGGGAGACTGGCAGGTGGGAGACTGGTGTGGGAAAAACCTGCTGGGATTGATATAAGAGGAGACTACCAGGGACTTGTACTGAACTAAATTAAAAATTCACTGTCTGCTAATTAATTCAACTAAAATCTCTAGCTAGGGTTGTAAATCCTAGATCCTCTTTTCCTAATGACAAACTGTGGGCTGTAAGGGACAGGTGGGGTGAATGACTTAGTTGATAGAAGTTCCAATCCACCTGTAGACAGGGATCTCACATCAGCTTGTATTTTATACAAGGATAAGATTTGATAAATTCAGTTATCTGACTGAACACTGGCTCTGTTTAAATCAGAGATTTAAACATACATAGTCTAACCTAGTACCATAACTTAACAGCCAATATGTACTTATACTATAAACAACAAATTAAATTGTATGAGTATAATAAATGACCTTAAATGTAGTCTAAATACTGTCAAGTACTAGAAATTATATTCAATTAAATGAACTTATATGATAACTTAAAAATAACTAAGCAAGCAATTGATAACTTAATTTATATATTCAAATATATATGCAGACATATTCACTTTATACAGTTAGCTTGACTGAATCTCTTCCAAGACTGTGGACACTTGTGAGGTTTTTACTTATTGAGGCTGAATTCTTTTCTGACAGAATGGACACTCATGAGGTTCAGTGCTTGGATAAGATTCACAGCTACACTACAATTTTAATAAACGTACCGATATGTGAGGCTTAGCCTCGCTTTTTAACCAACAGACAGATTTATAGGATATTAAAGCTACACAAGCATACAATTGGCCAATCATATACCAAATAACCTTCAATATACTTCTCTGCCAGTCGGGGTGCCTGTCTGACAAGTTTGCCAGACTGATTAACTCTCTTGTTGAGTTTAGGCACGATATTTTGCTACAGCGTTGCTGTATGATGATCTAGTAGCGTTGCTACGTGATTATCCTGCAGTTGCAGAAGAATGATTCGAGATAAAAGTTTATGAATGAAGGTGGAGGAAACCGTGTCACTGATCTCCACTATACACTCTATTTTATGTGAATGTTCACGGATTTTCCTTGTAGATATTGTCCAGGTACTCCCCCAGTTCTAGAGAGTGTTCACTGGCGATAAAAAATATTAGATAAGGTGTCCTTGAGCTGGTAATGTTCGCTAAGGATCAGTCACTTGTTCACTCATTTGTAAACAAACGCGGAGTCCGCGAGGCATCGTTGGTGGGCGCTTCCCGCCCCCCGAGAGCCTTCCCCCTCTCCCTTGAGAGGTAGCTTGCAATGAATATTGATTGATTATTTTTACAGTCTAGACTTATGATTAAGATAAGATGTGATTATAATATAATTAGATATAAGATTTAAAGATTATAAGTAGTATTTGAAAGTACCACTGAATCTTATTAAGGATTCGATTTTTAATCCTACCGGATGTTGAATCAATGTTCCAATAGTTTTTTAATTAAGAAGTCCTTCTAGAAGCTTCTGGATCCTTGAGAAATCATGTACAAAGTCACGTAGGCATCAAAAGGGCCCCTGTTGCGTACGTGTTCATGGTGCCATTGTCATCCAGGATCAAGCTATAATGAATCTTTAAAGATTCATTATATGATTTTGATACATTTTAGATATGATTTTGATATGATTTAGATATGATATAGAAATTATACATTTCTTAGATGATTATTAGATATGGTGGGTAAAAATTTCCCACATCTTCCAGAGGGAGAGAACTGGCACAGAGTCCAATACTTAGGACAATAGTAACCATATGTATTTATTTACTCTCCATTGGATTGATAATACAAGTGCAGATTTTGCTTGCACTTTTCTGCTGCTGTCCGTTGTGGACGATTGTGTCTGTTAGGAGTCTGTGGGTCTTGTGGAGTTAGAGTGTCTTGAGGTCTCTCAGGATCTAACTGCATCTGGCTCACTGATTCCATGTGGATGAGTTTGTCCAATGTCTTCAGGGAAGTTGTTCCTTTAGACAGGATTTTGACTATTCTCAAAATCCCCTGACTATCTGGATGGACTGAGACAACTTTACCTAATGGCCAGTCAGCCCTAGGGCCATCACTGTCTACCAAGACAATATCGCCAGGTTGGAGATTAGATATATTATGTGGGACATTAGCCCCATAGTGATGTTCTCGTAGAGATGTAAGATATTCTTTTGTCCAAACATCATTCCATTTTTGGATTATGCTAGACAGATGCTTATACCCCTGAACCAACTCGCTCTGACCCACATATGAGGGATCTCTGATCTCATCATCCACTAGAGATGGTACTGGAGTCAGAAGTCTTCCATACATTAGGTGGGCAGGACTTAATGGCTCATGTTGAGTAGGATCCTCAGACAAGTAAGTCAACGGCCGGTTATTCACCCTTGATTCTATTTCCGTGATTACTGTCTGGAGTTCTTGAAGATTGATTTTCTGACGGTGTAGAGATTTTCTCAAGGATCTTTTTACAGTTCCTATTAACCGTTCATAAAATCCTCCGTGCCATGGGGCTCTCGGAGGGATAAATTTCCATCTGCAATGACGCTGTTCCAGTGTGGAAGTAACTGCAGGATGGGAACAGATTTCCCGTAGACATGCTTCTCCAGCTACCAAGTTTGCTCCGTTATCTGAAATCATCAGCTTAGGGCATGATCGGCGTGCTGCGAATCTGCGGAAAGCTTGAATAAATGATTGAGCAGTCATATCGGGTGTTACCTCTAGATGTACTGCCCTGGTGGTAGCACAGGTGAACAGACAGATGTATGCCTTGATAGGTTGCTTATCTGCAGTCCCTGTTAGATATATTGCTCCTGTATAATCTACTCCTGTCGTTTCGAAAGGTTGTAGATGGACCACTCGTTCCTTTGGTAGGGGTGGTGGCCCTGGATAAGAGCAAGTTCTTGCATCGTACCTTCGGCATATCATGCAATTCTTCAAGATTGATTTGACTGACTGTCTTCCCTGAGGAATCCAGTACTGCTGTCTGATTTGTGTGAGTGTGTCTAACACTCCTCCATGTTTGATGATTTGTTGATGTGTATGCAACACAATCAACCTTGTGATCCAATGATTTTTTGGTAAAAGCCATGGATGCACGGTATCTAAATTGATATCTGCGTGTTTAAGTCTCCCTCCACAACGCAGAATGTTGTGATTTTCTTGGTCTATCCACAGACCGAGATTGTGTTTTAACTTATGCGGAAGATTTTCATAGTTATTCCCATAAGTTTCTCTCTGGGCTTGTCTTACCCAATAGAGAAGTGCATCTGGAAAAGTGTATTTTATACCTTTTTTCCTGAGATAATGAAACACGTTCTGTGTTACATTGATTAATTTGATGAGCGAGGAGTAACGAGTACAATCCAAGACTGATATTTGAGCTTGCTGCCTGGTGGTAGTTATGGTTTGTGTCGTAATGACGTGTGGCTTTTGTTCAGGCCAACTACCATTCACTAACCATCGAGGCCCATGAAACCAAATATCTGCCTTTGCAAACTGTTTAAATGTCATACCTCTTGATAAGAGATCAGCTGGATTATCCTTTGTTGGTACATGCAACAATTGAAAGCCTGCGGAAATTTCTTTAATTTCCGAGACGCGATTTTTTACATATGGAGTTGGACAGTTGTCGTTTCGTACCCATTGTAAGACAGCTTCATTGTCAGACCATATGATGACATCCTTGATGTTCATGATAGACAAGACTTGTTTGATATGCACTGCTAAGCGTGTTCCAGTTAGCAGTGCTGTTAGTTCCATCTGAGGCAAAGTCCTCTTTTTTAATGGAGCGACTCTGGCCTTAGAGGTGATAAGATATGATTGATTAGAAGTCACTAAGTAAGCACAAGCTCCAAAAGCTTTGGCTGACGAGTCTGCGAATACATGTAGTGATACTTCTTCATTTTCCTCGACTATGTGTCTCGGAAAGATTATCTTTTCAACTAAAGTTTGTTCTTGAGCCACTTCCATCCAAGCTTTTTGTAACTGGATTGGTAGTGGATCATCCCAACCAACCTTAGCCTTCCATGCTTCTTGCACCAATAAACGCCACTTGATAGTCAAAGGATTTAGTAGACCAAGTGGGTCGAATACTTTGCTAACTTGTGAAAGCAAATCCCTTTTTGTAGTGATGTTGTAATTTACTGGCACAGATTTGATCGATATTGTGTCCGAGATTAAATCCCAATCCATACCTAACACCTTTTGTGATTCTGGTACGTGATATTCAGGGTAATCTCTTGCTATTTGATTATTCAATGTTGCATTATTAGAGGCCCAAGATTGTAGTGGCATGTTGGCACCTTGTAGCTCCTTGTTGGCCTCTTGATATAATTGTAACAGTTCAGTAGTACTGTTAACTGTCCCTTGAAAATTATCTACATATAGATTTTGACTGATTTCAGTCTTACAGGGACTTGATGATTTCTTCAGATGAGTATCTAGAGTTGCTTGCAACAGAAATGGACTGCTTGTCGCGCCGAAAAGAACTGAAGAGAATCTGAAAGTCACTACAGGACTATTGACATCTTCTGGGTTCTCTACCCATAGAAACTTAGTGAAGTCTCTATCTTCTTCCTGCAAGCCAACTCTTAGAAAGGCCTTACTTATATCTGCTGAATACGCATATTTGTTAAGTCTAAACTTCAACAGTATGTCATACAATTTCTGAGTTAGACTTGGACCTGTTTGCAAACAATCATTTAGACTGGTTCCTTGGGGTCCAGATTTAGAGCTACAATTAAAAACTATCCGTAAAGGAGTTGTTTTTGATTCTCTCTTTACAGCCATGTGTGGTAAAAAATGGCCTGTTTGCGTATTGTCATGTTTCACGACTTCGATGAATTTATTCTTTAATTGTTGAGCAATAATCTCATGATAGAGTTTTAAATGCTCAGGCCTTTTTCTTAGCTTTGCTAATTGAGATTTAAATTGACTATAAGCCATGTGATAATTGGTAGGTAAGGTTTTATGGTTGATTTTCCATGGTAGCCTTACCCAGTACTGTCCATCATAGTACTGTACAGTTTCTAAGTATTGATTATATGCACAGACATCATCAGGACTTGGTTGTTCAGGAATTATTCCTATGGCATCAAGTTCCCACAATTGAGGTACAGATTCTAATCCATCATCAATCATGTGGGGGATTTTAAGTGGTGACTGTTCTTTGCCTAGTCATGCCACTATTACAGTTTCTGTATGATGTGATTTTTCAGGAGTTGAAGGTTCAAGATCTAGTATAGGTCCTGTCATCAATATGCCTCCTGCTGATTTGAGTATATTCATACCCATAGATTCTTCTGATCCCAGAATGAATCGATGATAGTAGTCAGCTCCAATCAGGATTCCGATATCCCCTATGTAGTCAGAATCAAGTAGAGGATCTGCTAATTGGATTCCTTTTTCTTTTAGGAATTTAATTGTGGCTGTCAGACCAGTCACTTCCATTTCAGTAGGAATTTTATCAACTACTATGGCTTCTACTGCCCTTTGGGATGTACCAAGACAGACATTGAGTTTTACTACTGGAAAGGTTCTACGACCAGAATTAGTAAAAAACCCTGATATAGATGTAGATACTTGCTTTGAAGATTTAAGTTGTAAATCTTCTGCCATCTTTTTACTGATAAAGGTTTTCTGTGACCCTTGATCAAAAAATCCTCTAGTTGGAATACAAATTCCTTGATTGCATAGTTCTAGCTGTGCAGTAGGCAATATGGCTGCTGTAACAATTTCTGTATCCAAGTCGTTGACATTGCTCATTACTGTACAGAATTGTACGGCTGTTGTGGTATTATCATCTTTGGGCTTTGCCTGAGATGCAGGTTGATTATTGGAAGTCTGTGATCTGGATTGAGTGTTAATATCACTACAGAGTGCTGTGTGATGTACACTTTTATGACAATATTGGCAGTTCTGCAATTGAGTGATACACTCACTTGTATTGTGCTTCCGTAGACAACGGATGCACCTGTTCAGAGATTTAAGTCGATCGATTCGACTGGCACGGCCTACATAAACTGTGCATTGATAAATGGTATGTGCTTCTTGACAGAATAAACATTTTGGGGCACTTGTAGCTCCTTTTGTCTTATCTGTCTTAGGAGCTTGGTTTCCTACAGTTCTGTTAACTGTGGGGGATACAGCATAAGAGCCAACATTATTCTGTTTCCACTTTGCAGAATAGGAATTTTGTTGCCTTGATTTTTGACTGCCATTCTGGACATTTTTGCTTTTGTCCGTGGATTCACCTTTGGGGATTTTTTCTTGAGATCTAAGTTTTCCTCGGCTTCGTAATCTTTGTACGTAAGCTTGAAGTCCATCAAAGATTTGGCTTTGTGATAAGATGTTGTTACAAGTATGTAAAACTTGTAGGTAAGTAATTACATGCAAGTAGGTCATACAAGCATGTAACACTTGTACTCCTCCAAGGATTTCCTTAAAGGATGAATTGTATCTGTAATAATGTGTATCTACATTATTCATGATGTGATGAAGCATTTTGCTTTTTCTTTTTTTCTCGGCTTTGCCTTTTCTATTAAGTAAGTCTCTTTGAGATGCTTGATTAACTTCAGATTTTCTGAGGCTGCTTTCACTCCAGTGAAAGCATGAGATTAGGTGATCAAGACTATATTCTTGGATTAAGATAGTTATCTTAGATGGATGATAATATTTGTATTGACATTGTCAATGGGCTGTTAGCCTTTCAGATTGTGTTGTGAGATTAAGATTGGTCTTAATCCCCAATTGTAGACTATTGTAGCCAAGTGATGATGACATTTGTCTATCACCTGATTTAAATGGTCTGTAGGCTGTAGATTCAAGTGATTTTTTAGACACTTTGTGTCCTCTTCTTTTCTGTTTCAGCTGCAGGTGGAATACTGTTAGCCATTTTGACCTTTTCCGAGTTTCGGAGATTCCGAGATTTTTCTCTTTTTTCTGATAAATATGTTTGATATTAATGTATTTTGATAAATGAGCTTTCCTGTCTACTTAGGTAATGATTCCAAAGATCGTCCTTCATTTCCTCCCTGGAATCTGGTTGTAGCAGGTGTTCAATTATCAAAAGTATTGTAATAATTTGATTTGTGACCCGAATGCACGAATGCACCAAGTTGGTAAATCCTGTAATAATTTTTTAAAAATAGTAAATGGCACTATTTTTGCAAAGTTATTACAAAATCTGTTACCATAATAATTGTTAGATAAATTACAGTAGAATGTCTACTGGTTTTACCTGTAATATAGGGTATGATATAGTTGATTATAGATAGATTGTAATGAAATGCTCTTACAGTGATGATAACACTTTTTTAAAGAATATTATGTAATGAGCAGCTCTGAAAATCAGTAGATTAGAGATAATGCTAGATAATACACTTAAATATATATGTAATGTTACCACAATGAGGTAGATAATTGATATTTATGATTAAGATGCAGTTGTGTCTGTGACACTGATATACTTAAGTACTGTTGTTTCTTAACACAAAACAGTATCAGTTTGTTATGAATGCTTACTAGTTAATGGATATGGTGGCTTAAGCCACTGCAAACTATTTGTTTACTTAGATATATAGCTATGATAAATATTGGCTGATAGCTAGGCCAGGCTAGAATATGTAAAAATTATTCCAATGCAAATCAAGAAGTTTCTTATCTATTTGGCACTGAAATATTCGGTAAACAAATGATCATAAATATCTAGGTATAAAGGACCATTATTATCCGGTTCGAAGGACCATTAATGTGGGAAAAACCTGCTGGGATTGATATAAGAGGAGACTACCAGGGACTTGTACTGAACTAAATTAAAAATTCACTGTCTGCTAATTAATTCAACTAAAATCTCTAGCTAGGGTTGTAAATCCTAGATCCTCTTTTCCTAATGACAAACTGTGGGCTGTAAGGGACAGGTGGGGTGAATGACTTAGTTGATAGAAGTTCCAATCCACCTGTAGACAGGGATCTCACATCAGCTTGTATTTTATACAAGGATAAGATTTGATAAATTCAGTTATCTGACTGAACACTGGCTCTGTTTAAATCAGAGATTTAAACATACATAGTCTAACCTAGTACCATAACTTAACAGCCAATATGTACTTATACTATAAACAACAAATTAAATTGTATGAGTATAATAAATGACCTTAAATGTAGTCTAAATACTGTCAAGTACTAGAAATTATATTCAATTAAATGAACTTATATGATAACTTAAAAATAACTAAGCAAGCAATTGATAACTTAATTTATATATTCAAATATATATGCAGACATATTCACTTTATACAGTTAGCTTGACTGAATCTCTTCCAAGACTGTGGACACTTGTGAGGTTTTTACTTATTGAGGCTGAATTCTTTTCTGACAGAATGGACACTCATGAGGTTCAGTGCTTGGATAAGATTCACAGCTACACTACAATTTTAATAAACGTACCGATATGTGAGGCTTAGCCTCGCTTTTTAACCAACAGACAGATTTATAGGATATTAAAGCTACACAAGCATACAATTGGCCAATCATATACCAAATAACCTTCAATATACTTCTCTGCCAGTCGGGGTGCCTGTCTGACAAGTTTGCCAGACTGATTAACTCTCTTGTTGAGTTTAGGCACGATATTTTGCTACAGCGTTGCTGTATGATGATCTAGTAGCGTTGCTACGTGATTATCCTGCAGTTGCAGAAGAATGATTCGAGATAAAAGTTTATGAATGAAGGTGGAGGAAACCGTGTCACTGATCTCCACTATACACTCTATTTTATGTGAATGTTCACGGATTTTCCTTGTAGATATTGTCCAGGTACTCCCCCAGTTCTAGAGAGTGTTCACTGGCGATAAAAAATATTAGATAAGGTGTCCTTGAGCTGGTAATGTTCGCTAAGGATCAGTCACTTGTTCACTCATTTGTAAACAAACGCGGAGTCCGCGAGGCATCGTTGGTGGGCGCTTCCCGCCCCCCGAGAGCCTTCCCCCTCTCCCTTGAGAGGTAGCTTGCAATGAATATTGATTGATTATTTTTACAGTCTAGACTTATGATTAAGATAAGATGTGATTATAATATAATTAGATATAAGATTTAAAGATTATAAGTAGTATTTGAAAGTACCACTGAATCTTATTAAGGATTCGATTTTTAATCCTACCGGATGTTGAATCAATGTTCCAATAGTTTTTTAATTAAGAAGTCCTTCTAGAAGCTTCTGGATCCTTGAGAAATCATGTACAAAGTCACGTAGGCATCAAAAGGGCCCCTGTTGCGTACGTGTTCATGGTGCCATTGTCATCCAGGATCAAGCTATAATGAATCTTTAAAGATTCATTATATGATTTTGATACATTTTAGATATGATTTTGATATGATTTAGATATGATATAGAAATTATACATTTCTTAGATGATTATTAGATATGGTGGGTAAAAATTTCCCACAACTGGGAGGGTGGGAGACTGGCAGGTGGGAGACTGGCAGGTGGGAGACTGGCAGGTTGGAGACTGGCATGTGGGAGACTGGGAGGTGGGAGACTGGGAGGTGGGAGAATGGGAGGTGGGAGACTGGCAGGTGGGAGACTTGGAGGGTGGGAGACTGGCAGGTGGGAGACTGGGAGGTGGCAGGTGGGAGACTGGGAGGTGGAAGACTGGGAGGTGGCAGGTAGGAGACTGGGAGGGTGGGAGACTGGCAGGTGGGAGACTGGCAGGTGGGAGACTGGCAGGTGGGAGACTGGCAGGTGGGAGACTGGCAGGTGGGAGACTGGCAGGTGGGAGACTGGGAGGTGGCAGGTGGGAGACTGGGAGGGTGGGAGACTTGCATGTGGGAGACTGGGAGGTGGGAGACTGGGAGGGTGGGAGACTGGCAGGTGGGAGACTGGCAGGTGGGAGAGTGGCAAGTGGGGGACTGGCAGGTGGGAAACTGGGAGGGTGGGAGACTGGCAGGTGGGAGACTGGCAGGTGGGAGACTGGGAAGGTGGGAGACTGGGAGGTGGGAGACTGGAAGGTAGGAGACTGGAAGGTAGGAGACTGGAAGGTGGGAGACTGGCAGGTGGGAGACTGGGAGGTTGCAGGTGGGAGACTGGCAGGTGGGAGACTTGCACGTGAGAGACTGGCAGGTGGGAGAGTGGCAGGTGGGAGACTGGTAGGGTGGGAGACTGGGAGGGTGGGAGACTGGGAGGTAGGAGACTGGAAGGTGGGAGACTGGAAGGTGGGAGACTGGGAAGGTGGGAGACTGGGAGGTGGGAGACTGGCAGGTGGGAGACTGGCAGGTGGGAGACTGGCAGGTGGGAAACTGGGAGGGTGGGAGACTGGAAGGTGGGAGAACAGAAGGTGGGAGAAAGAGCAGGATGAAGGGAGGTAGGAAAGGATGAAGAGAGAATGGGAGGAAAGCAACGTAAGGGAGGGTGATAAATAGAACATCAGGGAGGGAGAATAAAATGAATGAAGAGTGATTTGTGGTGACTGGTGATTTGTGGAGAGTCTTATGGTGATTGGTGGAGAGTCTCATGGTGATTGGTGGAGAGCCTCATGGTGACTTGTGATTGGTGGAGAGGAACATTGATATTGGTGGAGAGTCTCATGGTGTCTGGTGATAGGTGCAGAGTCTCATAGTGACTGTTGATTGGTGGAAAGTCTTATGGTGACTGGTGAATGGTGGAGAACCTCAGCGTGACTGGTGATTGGTGGAGAGTCCCATGGTGCCTGGTGATTGGTGGAGAGTCTTATGGTGACTGGTGATTAGTGGAGAGTCTCATGGTGAATGGTAGAGAGCCTCATGGTGACTTGTGATTGATGGAGAGGATCATGGTGATTGGTGGAGAGTCTCATGGTGTCTGGTGAATGGTGGAGAGCCTCAGGGTGATTGGTGATTGGTGGAGAGTCCCAAGGTGACTGATGATTGGTGGAAAGTCTCATGGTGAATGGTGGAGAGTCTCATTGTGATTGGTGGTGAGTCTCATGGTGTCTGGTCATTGGTGGAGAGGATCATGGTGATTGATGGAGAGGATCATGGTGACTGGTGATTGGTGGAGAGTCCCAAGGTGACTGGTGATTAGTGGAAAGTCTCATAGTGATTAGTGATTGGGGGAGAGTCTCATGGTGATTGGTGGTGAGGATCATCGTGACTGGTGATGGTGGTTAGTGGAGAGTCTTATGATGACTGGTGATTGATGGAGTCTTATAGTGACTGGTGATAGGTGGAGAGTCTCATAGTGACTGGTGATTGGTGAAGAGTCTAATGGTGACTGGAGATTGGTGGCGAGGATCGTGGTGTCTGGTGATTGGTCGCGAAGATCATGGTGACTGGTGATTGGTGGAGAGTCTCATGGTGACTGGTGATTGGTGGAGAGTCTTATGATGACTTGTGATAGGTGGAGAGTCTAATGGTGACAGGTGATAGGTGGAGAGTCTCATAGTGACTGGTGATTTGTGGAGTCTAATGGTGACTGGTGATTGGTGGAGAGTCTCAGGGTGACTGGTGATTGGTGGAGAGTCTTATAATGACTAGTGATTGGTGGTGTTTTATGGTGACTGATGATTGGTGGAGAGTCTCATGGTGACTGGTGATTCGTGTAGAGGATCATGGTGATTTGTGTTTGGTGGAGAGTCTCATGGTGCCTGGTGATTGGTGGAGGATCTCATGGTGACTGTTGATTGGTAGAGAGAATCATGGTGACTGGTGATTGGTGGAGAGTCCCATGGTGCCTGGTGTTTGGCGGAGAGTTTCGTGGTGGATGGTGATTGGTGAAGAGTCTCATTGTGACTGGTGATTGGTGGAGATTCTCGTGGTGATTGGTGGGAGTCGCGTGGTGATTGGTGGAAAGTCATTAAGTGGCTGGTGATTGGTGGAGTGGATCATCATTACTGGTGATTGGTAGAGAGTCTCTTGGTGATTGGTGGCGAGGTTCGTGATGATTGGTGATTGGTAGAGAGTCTCATGGTGACTGGTGATTAGTTTAGAGTCTGATGATGAATGATTATTTGTGAAGAGTTTCATGGTGATTGGTGGAGAGTCGCATGGTGACTGGTGATTGGTGGAGAGTCTCATGGTGATTGGTGGAGTCTCATGGTGATTGGTGGAGTGGATCATGGTGACTGGTGTTTGTTGGAGACGATCATGGTGACTGGTGATTGGTGGAGAGTCTCACGGTGACTGTTGATTGGTGGAGAGTCTCGTGGAGACTGGTGATTGGTGGAGAGTCTCATGGTGACTGGTGATAGGTGGAGAGTCTCGTGGAGACTGGTGATTGGTGGAGAGTCTCATGGCGATTGGTGATTGGTGAAGAGTTTCATGGTGATTGGTGGAGAGTCTCATGGTGACTGGTGATTGGTGGAGAGTCTCATGGTGACTGGTGATTGGTGGAGAATTTCATGGTGACTGGTGATCGGTGGAGAGAATCATGGTGACTGGTGATTGGTGGAGAGTCCCATGGTGACTGGTAATTGGTGGAGAGTCCCATGGTGACTGGTGATTGGTGGAGAGTCTCATGGTGATTGGTGGAGAGTCTGACAGGGTCGTCAGATTGGAGAGAGCAACTTGGTCCACAGTGAAGGGGGGAAGCGGCCTGCACACCCGCTTTTCGTCTTTAGTGGACATGACATGTTCAACCACAAAGTCCGTAGAGTTTTACATTAATTAATTTAACTGTCACAAGTGCAGACAGTATCGTCGATACCCTGGTGCGGGGTAGACGTGTAGGCCTACCCTTCCACATGGATTTACTGCTAAATGGGTACAGACGGTCTTAAGGATCTCACAACCTAGCAGTGATATATACCATCTAGCTACTGGAAGCTTTCACCTAGGTTTCAAGTGGTGAGCAGTGCTAGTTGACCAGATATCTGGATAAACAACACCTATGTTTTTGGAGTGGCGCCTTGGGCAGTGGGGACATGGCCGGTTCCCCATACCTCACGCCTGGTCAGACGCCTGAGGTGGTACCCCGGGCGCCGGAACTTTAGCCCCTGTTGGCCCGTTCCCCTAAGCTGTATTTCCCCTGTACAGCCTGGACACGGTGGCAGGAACGGACCACTGCATGCCACTTTACAGATGCCTCAGTGATTAGTGGTACAAGTGCAGTGTTACACACAGTGTAGAGGACTATTAAGTGTGTGTGTGTGGATAAAGTAGGTATCAGAGTGGCACGCTCTGCACCTGCCACTCTAGTCGGAGCCACACTACCAGTGCAGTACCCTCAGCAGCGTTGCCAGCTGACCGTGTATACACCTGCGTTTGCTTGTATGGTGTCTGAACTATTCATCTTGTCTCTGCACTATGATTAATAGCTGCTGTTGTTCTGGGTCCAGGCCATAGCCTGACGTGCTACTCTGTAGTAGAAGCTGACGTGTCCTGTCACTTCATGTTGTGACTCTGGCAACTATGGCCACTTCCCTCCCACCTTCTGGTGTCACCCTCAGCGACCCTTCCCAAAATGCTTCAGACGCATTTGCGTCCACTTCGGCCACCACCCCGCATGTCGTACAGCATGGCCAAACACTCCATACCTCTGTTCCCACGTACGAGGAGGACACCAGCTCAAGTGATGAAACAGCCTTGGATGGTAGTTTTACTGTACACAAAAGCCGGAAGACCTTACATAAAGAGAGAAGGTTAAGGGAAGGTAACAACTCTGTCAAGACGACCAATGTCACCCCCACAACTTCACCACGACCCACCCTGGCACCCCGTAATAAATATGCCAGGCTGGCATTTCCATCTCAAGTTAACAGTGACCAGAGGTATGCCTGGATGAGACGTGACCTTCCTCGTCATTTTCCTGACCCCATAGACCTCATAATCCCTAGACACGCTTTGCCTTACATCTATGTAGCCAGGTCCGATGAAGTCATCATCTCGGCCCTACTCCAAGGTCAAGTTGGTGGCATCACATTCAGTAAAGCAGACTCTCCTGAGAGGTCCAGGGTACAGAGAGTACAGAGAGTACCTTGTCGCATCCTACCCTCATGACCTTGACATCTCCCATGCGAAAGAACTACCAGGTGTTTACAGTGCAAGACGCATCATGTCTGGAGACAGGCCACTCAACAGGATTATCATCGTCTGGGAACCTGAGACACCGCCCCCAAGTCATCACAAGTTCCTAGACCCCTACTGGCCAGCCTGCCCCATAACACCCTGGGTGTCCTCCGTGGTTATGTGCTTTAACTGTCAACACTTTGGTCATGTAGCCAAGCACTGTCAATCTTCAGGTACCTGTGTCTTCTATGCCGCCAATCAGCTCACTAAAGAATGCCCCAATAAAGACCACGCCCTTGAGACCGATGAGACCTCATCCTCAGCCACCAAGCACAAATGTCCCAGGTGCTTGCGTGAGGGTGTGACCATTTGGCACAAGGACTGTGTCAAGCGGCCTCCCCCGCACAGCACAGTGGGGCAACCCTCCATCACTCCAGTCAACCCCCCCCCCCCCACCCGGGGTGGCCCCACCACTACACCTACCCGCCCACCCCCACCCGGGATGACCCCACCACTGTTCCTGACGCCAACAGCCTGACAACCTTCCCTCACCTACCTGGGAAGCCTGACGCCAGCCTGCAGAGGGAGGTGTCAGAACTTCCAGCTCGCATGAATAAAATAGAAATTACCGTCAATAAGTATTATAGACTGTGGGTTGGTTGGTGTTGTCGTCGTTGATCCTTCTCTATGGACAACCCAACCCACAACTCGGCAGAGTGCTTATACTAGGAGATCACCCTTGGCGCTTCTGGCTCTTGGAGAGGGGCTCAACGTCACACGTTTAGGGGATGCGGCTCCAACACTTAGCCTCGTTGTCACGTGCACACACCCACTCGAGCCGCTGTGACTCCCCACTCTCTCCTTATGAGATATGATCTCCTCAATCCCCCTATGACTTACTAGTATTACCTCCTACCCTGTCCACAGCAGTGGTTCGTGGTTCTTCCTCTCTCTCTCTCCTTCTTTACTACCTCCTGGGAAGCCTCACTAGGACAAGGGCAAACGCCAGCAAATTGTGACACATTTACTGAACAAAGCACATACACGATACATACACACACATAATAATAATGAATCCTATACTCTATAATATCACAATCAGGTTGCACTCCAATACCATCAGAACTCTATTATCAGCTTATCAAGTGGTATCCTACCTCCTGGCTCACCACCTGATACTATTAACCTCCTCAAGTTGGTCAAGCCTACACACTGTTGCACCATCAACAAGATAATATATATATATAGAAAATCAGCATTTGAATGCAATAACATATACCAGTATAAACGTTCATTGATACTTCAGTATAAAAAACTCCTTGACATAAGGATGCCAACAGTCACTCACCTCTCACTGCGTCTTGCACGCTACTGACAACCAAACACTATCAACTCCCTATAAGTAATCCACCAGAACTTCCCCCTTCCACCTCTGGAAGTTCACAACCCTAATATCCTTAGGTTCTTCCGGGCTTCACTACCAGGATCCTCTGCAGCTCCTCCAGGCTGCTATCATGAAGTTTCCTTGTGCAACTACGGTGCTTCACCCTTCTGTTAGGTTCTTCCACAGCTCTCTTGGCTGCTACACCACCTCTACAGAAGCACGTGACACTCCTCTTCACTGCTGCTTCTCCTCACAGCTCGAGGTCCTCTGCTCCACTACCTTTGGAGTCTCATCAATTACTTCATCTGCTGGCTTCGAAGTTCTCAGCAACTTCTTCCCCAAAGACAAACCTGCAACCCATCGACGTTCCAATAAAATGTTCCCCTTTAACACATAAACAAAAATAACCACACAATATGCTTGCCTCAAACCTCTATCTGTTCTCTACATACAGTGAGAGTGGACTCCCCCGTTTTGGGCGGGTCCATACTCCACCTCGCCTGGCGGCGGCGTCCTCACTCGCTGGGAGGGTCTTCCTCCATCCGGAGCCGGCTCCCTCAGTCGTCCGCCAGCGCTCAGAGGGGGAGGACGTCGCTCCGTGTTCCTCCCTCTCCACTCTCTTATTTCAGGCTTTCTGCCTTATTAAAACATGTCTAACTTATAAATAAACATCGCTACTGTCGCTGGGCACACGACCAACTACAAACAATCACTATGAACTGGCGTTTATCGTGCTTACCACAGATTAATTGGTCGAGGGCGCTTTCCCTCTGACGGCGTCTGGTCAGGGCGCTCCACACAGCCCACAATAATGCTTCTGGGCGATTTAATATCTGCTCGTCGACCAGGACTTGAGACCACAACGTTCCCAGCTCGATTCCACAGCTGGTACGTCTGCACACTTCTCTTCTCTTAGAGATATATCACTAGGGGTTCCCTTCTGACGGGAGCTCAAACGGAGCGCGGCTTCCCCCTGCGATGTCTGGCACTCAAGTGAGGTCAAGGTCCTCCGGAAGCGAGCCTCACGCCTCCAGCAAAATGTCCACATCTCCTAGCCCGTCATTTATCTATTTTCTTCTGCATTGCCCATAATCTCAAACTGTTACACATATCCAAGCAACTATTTTACATATGCGTTATCACCTCAATACTTGCTAGACCTTCTAGTTAGGTCAGGCTTGCTGAATAACTCTCAAGAAGGGAGACTCGTTTCTCCTGCAGGCTGAGATCATAACACTCCCCTCCCCTTATTTTTGAGAGTTATTCCAGTGGCAAAGCTCGGGATAATACATCCGCCACCACACTGTCTCGTTCTTCACCCCATATACTTCCTTAGGCGTCTACAATTAGTTCGATGCTCCTTGCAACATCTGGCTCACAACTCGCCAGAAATATGATCTTCTCATAAACGATTTGACCTCTCTGACACCTCAAAGCTAGGCTGTCCTCCTTGGACGCCTGCACTCCATCGTTCCACTCTACTTATTGTCTCCACCCTCCGTTTCCTCGTCTTCCTCTCTTCACGTCCAGAGTCAGACATCTACTGTCTGTATCTCCTCTGTCGTCTTCATACTTCCATCTACTGCCATTATACTTTCGTCTCCTGTCATCATACTTCACTCCATCGTCTTCACCGACGCTCCTCCTTTTCGTCTCCTCATATATCCGAGATCTCATCCTGTCTGACTTCCATCGAGTCCTCGGCTTTCTTCTATCCCTCCATGCTTGCATCATCATCCTCTTCCTACACTTTTCACTTCTATACCACTCCATTTCTTCTCCTTCGACTCTTCTTCGTTCCCTAAAAGTTTCTTCGGGCACTATACTACATCCAACAGCACTCGACCATACATGTCGCTTTGCCTCTCCCAAAGTGCTCGTAAGCATCTCTCCACACATACTGTCTCTTCTCCTTTCATTTTCCCGGCTATTACTCTTCTTCATTATCTCTACTCTACGGTTTCTGTGAAACATGTCAACTCCTGACATCTCAAACAACTTAACTCCACTATCCCTATGCCTCTGTGCTCGTGGACAATTTGACGCTCTACTCCCGTCCTCAGTCTGTCCACATCTTTCCTCATTCCTACTCAGCACAGTTGCGTTCACCTTCCGACCCTTAATTTCAGCAGTCTGGGCTCTACTCAGGTCCGCTCTCTTCACATGATTCTTCTTCGGCTGGGTCATCCTCACTTTCGACCTCACCGAGACTCCATTTTTCTGGGCTGGACCTTCATCAAACAGCCATGCTACATCTACATCGATATCTTCCACCGGTTGAATCGACACTGTCTCACCTTCTCCAGTGTCTTCCTCGTCGGCCACCTCTGTCTTCATCACTACCGAGACAGGGTACTCAATGGCTTGGCGGTCTCCTGACTCATCTCCTCGGATGTCAGTCAGGTTCACACTCTCAGGTGTCCCACCCGTGCCGTGGCCTTCTGGGCACTCCTCTGGCACAGTCTCCGCCATGACTCTCGGCAACACCTTTGTCCCGCACAAGTCATTCCCCAGGATCACTTGGACTCCTGGAATAGGTATGTCGGGGCACACTCCCAACATCACCTCCGCCGACACATATTCCGACCTTAGCTGGACAGTACATACGGGCATGTCACTCTCAGACAATAACCCATATACTCTCATCTTACTCCTGCCAGCTAACCGTCGATCATTCCCAATCAGGCTTCTCGTAATCAAGCTCTGATTAGCTCCGGTATCTCTCAAGATACCAACTTCTACCTCAGGTTGGCCTCTTATACTGATCCAACCTTTACTCATGAACGGCCTATACCTCTCGTTCACTAAATTCGCTCTCTGTGGTTTGTCTCGGAACACATTAGTATATTTACTTCCGGGGTCACACATGGCCAGGGTCACAACTCTCTTGCCCTGCCGACAATCTCGCATCACGTGACCCAATCCGTTACATTGGTAACATCTCATCTGTGAAAAATCTCTCCTATATGTACCAGAGTAGCTCTGACTCTGCCCACTCGTATTGGAGTTCCTCGGGCCAGACGTACTACTCGTACTCCGTGGAGCTTTACTGGACTCTTGATTTCCTGGATAACGATCAGTTCCTCGTTTTGCTCCTCCATCTTCACTTTCAGATGAAGTGCGCGACCTACTCTTCTGAGTTTTAGGGTACTTACTTTTATCTGCCCATTTATCAAAATTTTTCTCACCCCAGACTCCTCTGGGTCTTTCATAATTTCTTCCTCCCCAGACTCCATTGGATCTGCTATTGCTGCGTCTCACCTCGCTTCTCACTCTGTTCTCCCTTAAGCTCTTGTATGCTTCAGTAATCATATCCGCCCTATCTGCGGCATCTTTCACCTCCTTTATCCCTGCTTCTTGGATCTTGAACTTTGTTTCGGGATGCATCATCTCCAAGAACTTCTCCATGACCATCAGTTGCTTCAGGTCAGCATAAGATCCAACTCCAGCAGCCTCAATCCACTTCTGGAATCGTCTTTCCAGATCTCTTGCTGTCTCAGCAAACGTACATGCTCCAACTTTGATCATTTCTCTGAAGCGCTTCCTATAAGCTTCTGGGGTTAACTGAAACGAGCGCAATATGCTGCTCTTTACTGTGGCGTAATCCTGGCACTCTTCCAGTGACAATTGGGTGTATGCCTCCCTGGCTGCACCGGTCAATCTTAACTGGACCAGCTGGGCCCATTCCTCCTGTGGCCACTCCTTGATGCTGGCTACTTTTTCAAAGTGCTCGAAAAAGCTCTCTGCCTCTTCGGGAACAAACAAGGGAATGTCCTTCTCCCTAACCCTAACATCTGGTGGGTGTGATACCTGGGTGGTGCTCTCTGGCAACCCATGTTCAATCCTCTGCTCAGCCAAGGTTCTATTCGCTTCTATCTGCATTTGTTTTGTTCTCTCTTTTTCTTTTTCGACCTGGGCTTTTTCTTTTTCGACCTGGGCTTTTTCTTTTTCTACTTCCAACCTGGTTTTCTCTTTTTCTACTTCCAGCCTGGTTTTCTCTTTTTCTACTTCCAGCCTGGTTTTCTCTTTTTCTACTTCCAGCCTGGTTTTCTCTTTTTCCTTCTCGGCTTCATTTTTCATCTGGAGTTCTAATTTCATCTTTTCCAGCTGGAACTGTCTCTCCTTGTCCTCACGCTGCATCTGGAGCTCTAACTGGAATCTCTCCAAGCTCCTATTCCGGCTACTCCTGCTACTGCGGCTACTCTTGCTGCTCCTACTCGATCCCTGGGATCTCACGTCATCCTGCCCATCATCCTCCTTTCTACTTTCAGCTCCTTCCTGGGCTCCTTGTTCTGCCGCTTCACTTCTGGCTCTCAACTGCCTCAGGATCTCATCCTTCATCCCAGCTACTTTAGATGCTTTCAACCTGATGCCACATTTTTCTGCTATTTGTTTCAATTGATCCCTCGTGCAACCTTCTAAATCCTCAGGCTTGCCTGACTCCACAAACGTTTGCACCTTATCCATCTTTGTCCTGTGAGTCTTCCCAAGAGAGAGAGTATACACCTGCGGTCACACAGTTTACCTATTTCAGCAAGGGTGTACAAATCCACTCTTGGACAGGGTGTGGGTGTGTCAGTTCACTATCCCGGACAGGCCCCCAATTTATTATAGACTGTGGGTTGGTTGGTGTTGTCGTCGTTGATCCTTCTCTATGGACAACCCAACCCACAACTCGGCAGAGTGCTTATACTAGGAGATCACCCTTGGCGCTTCTGGCTCTTGGAGAGGGGCTCAACGTCACACGTTTAGGGGATGCGGCTCCAACACTTAGCCTCGTTGTCACGTGCACACACCCACTCGAGCCGCTGTGACTCCCCACTCTCTCCTTATGAGATATGATCTCCTCAATCCCCCTATGACTTACTAGTATTACCTCCTACCCTGTCCACAGCAGTGGTTCGTGGTTCTTCCTCTCTCTCTCTCCTTCTTTACTACCTCCTGGGAAGCCTCACTAGGACAAGGGCAAACGCCAGCAAATTGTGACACATTTACTGAACAAAGCACATACACGATACATACACACACATAATAATAATGAATCCTATACTCTATAATATCACAATCAGGTTGCACTCCAATACCATCAGAACTCTATTATCAGCTTATCAAGTGGTATCCTACCTCCTGGCTCACCACCTGATACTATTAACCTCCTCAAGTTGGTCAAGCCTACACACTGTTGCACCATCAACAAGATAACATATATATATAGAAAATCAGCATTTGAATGCAATAACATATACCAGTATAAACGTTCATTGATACTTCAGTATAAAAAACTCCTTGACATAAGGATGCCAACAGTCACTCACCTCTCACTGCGTCTTGCACGCTACTGACAACCAAACACTATCAACTCCCTATAAGTAATCCACCAGAACTTCCCCCTTCCACCTCTGGAAGTTCACAACCCTAATATCCTTAGGTTCTTCCGGGCTTCACTACCAGGATCCTCTGCAGCTCCTCCAGGCTGCTATCATGAAGTTTCCTTGTGCAACTACGGTGCTTCACCCTTCTGTTAGGTTCTTCCACAGCTCTCTTGGCTGCTACACCACCTCTACAGAAGCACGTGACACTCCTCTTCACTGCTGCTTCTCCTCACAGCTCGAGGTCCTCTGCTCCACTACCTTTGGAGTCTCATCAATTACTTCATCTGCTGGCTTCGAAGTTCTCAGCAACTTCTTCCCCAAAGACAAACCTGCAACCCATCGACGTTCCAATAAAATGTTCCCCTTTAACACATAAACAAAAATAACCACACAATATGCTTGCCTCAAACCTCTATCTGTTCTCTACATACAGTGAGAGTGGACTCCCCCGTTTTGGGCGGGTCCATACTCCACCTCGCCTGGCGGCGGCGTCCTCACTCGCTGGGAGGGTCTTCCTCCATCCGGAGCCGGCTCCCTCAGTCGTCCGCCAGCGCTCAGAGGGGGAGGACGTCGCTCCGTGTTCCTCCCTCTCCACTCTCTTATTTCAGGCTTTCTGCCTTATTAAAACATGTCTAACTTATAAATAAACATCGCTACTGTCGCTGGGCACACGACCAACTACAAACAATCACTATGAACTGGCGTTTATCGTGCTTACCACAGATTAATTGGTCGAGGGCGCTTTCCCTCTGACGGCGTCTGGTCAGGGCGCTCCACACAGCCCACAATAATGCTTCTGGGCGATTTAATATCTGCTCGTCGACCAGGACTTGAGACCACAACGTTCCCAGCTCGATTCCACAGCTGGTACGTCTGCACACTTCTCTTCTCTTAGAGATATATCACTAGGGGTTCCCTTCTGACGGGAGCTCAAACGGAGCGCGGCTTCCCCCTGCGATGTCTGGCACTCAAGTGAGGTCAAGGTCCTCCGGAAGCGAGCCTCACGCCTCCAGCAAAATGTCCACATCTCCTAGCCCGTCATTTATCTATTTTCTTCTGCATTGCCCATAATCTCAAACTGTTACACATATCCAAGCAACTATTTTACATATGCGTTATCACCTCAATACTTGCTAGACCTTCTAGTTAGGTCAGGCTTGCTGAATAACTCTCAAGAAGGGAGACTCGTTTCTCCTGCAGGCTGAGATCATAACAATAAGCTCCAAGAAACACTCACGAAGATTGAAAATGGTCTCAACAACATTTATGCTAAGATCAACATGGACGACCTGAGACAGTGTTCAAGCGATCATCTCGCCAGCCCGAGGAGTGAAGTGAACGTCCAAGTCTCTGTGAAATGCCTACCAGTGATGTAAGTGTTGACACGTCTCAAGCAAGTATTGACCCCCCCTCCTCCAGTGTTGTAAGTGTTGACATGTTTCAAGCAAGTATTGAAGCCTCCTCCAGTGCTGTAAGTACCACTGTGGCGAGTGAAACATATGAAAACCCTTGTGTCTTAGCTATAATTAACAAATGCGCTCAAGAACTCATTCCAAACAATACCGCTTGTGTCTCTATGAATCCTGATGAACATAAAATGATTGTAGATGCTAGGAGAAATACAGGCTACCAGCTGACCTTGAAACAGATGAGAGAACTCCTTGACATTGATAACCGTGAACATTTGTCATTTGTAAGCAATGGTCTACAACTTGTGAATCTTGTAAACACTTCTCTTCGTCAGGTTTATGAACACCATTACCCACGACCAACTCACTCTTAAATTTTTCACGTGGAATGTGAGAAGCGTGCGAAGGAGGCTGTTTGATCTAATGATGTACGCTGGTGCCAACAACATTGATGTACTCTGCCTGCAGGAACCATACACTGCAAACACAAAAAATAAAACACCACCCAAACTCCCAGGTTATGTAGCTTTCTCAAATGTTGGTTCACATGATGTCGGTATCTTGACGTATGTTAAAAGTAACCTAGTGTGTAAACATGTTAAAAACCATAAAAGTGACGACTCATATTATCAGCAGTTTCAGATTGTTACAGCGACCGGGTTTATTAACTTAGTTAATGTATATGTAAGGTGCGATCAAATGGTGGAAGCCTCTCTCCCAAAAATTACCAGCAGCTCTCATACCATTGTAATGGGTGATTTTAATGCTAGACACACTAGCCTGGGTGACACCAAAAAAAACAGGAATGGCAGAGTCTTTGTAAAATACTTAAGAGACAATAACATGTCCGTATTCAACTTTGACTCTTCTAACGTCACACACCTCAGGGGTGGCAGGCTTGATTATGTCATTGGTCACGGTCTCATTGATAATGCTGTCGGAGGATCAATTGTTCATGAATTAGTTAGTGATCACTTTGCCATATTCAGTTCATACTCTATCAATAATGTCAAACCCCTAAGCTTTGAAAAAAAATAATTATTATCCCTGAAAATTTACACATGCTCTTCAAATTCCGCATTACTGAATGGTATAACACTTACTGCTTTACTACCGTCAACGCATTATATGAGGACCTGGTCACTGAAGTAACCGCTTTTTATGACAATGTTGTATAATCCACAAGACCCAAACCAGTGAGGAAGGGACAGAGGTGGTTCACTGACTCACGCCTTAAGCCCCTGCATGACAGAGTTCTATTCCTAGCTGAGCAGTATAAAACACATAAAACAGCTGACACCCTCAACATATATCTTAAAGCCAGCCGAGAGTTTAGAGAGCTAAAGGAACAGGTTTATAACAGTTTCTGCAAGGCATCAATCATGCAACATCCTCATCCCAAATGTGGAATAAAATTAAAAAGATTTCTCGTCCTAGCAGTCGTCAACTTGATCACCACTTACCTGTAGACTATGCCGACATGCTGCTTCAGCAATATGCAAGCACTGCTAGTATAAGCAGCCTGCTCCTAGATGTACAAAACTATCTGGCTAGTACCAAAATAAATCGTAACTTCAATATTGAAATTGCCTGTAGTGAAATAGGGCCTAAGTCTAAGGCAGGGTGTCTTACCTGACCGCTGGACACAGGGACTCATAATACCCATACCCAAGCCTAATTCACAACAATTTAGACACATTTCTCTGACGTCGTGCATGTGTAAAGTTCTTGAGAGAATTATTCTCGACAGACTAATGTTTCAAATCAAGCCCCACCTTGCCCCTAACCTGTATGGTTTCCTTCCTGGAAGAAGCACACAAACTTGCTTTGCTGAGTATTTTATCAGAGAGGGACCAAACTCTCAGGCGGTATTTATTGACCTATAAACTGCTTTTGATACAGCAAACAGAGAAATAATCCTAGAACAGCTAGCCTCTTTTGGAGTTAAGGGAAGACTGTTGGCATGGCTCAGGGGTTACCTGAGTAACAGAACCGCCTCAGTCCTATTCAAGGGGGTCAAAAGTAAACTCTGTGCACCCTTTGAGTTGGGTACACCCCAGGGTGGAGTGCTAAGTCCTACACTGTTCAATGTTCTGATGCATAAATTAACAATTGATATTCCCACACTACCTGACGAAGCCGTCATTTGTTATGCCGATGACATATGCATTGTTGCAAATTCCCAAACTAGACTGCAAGCTCTACTGGATTCACTCGCTGCTAAAACCATTGAATGTGGTCTTGTTATCTCTATAACTAAATCCAGAGTTCTCCATCCCCAAGAGAAAACTCATGTCCCTATAGCTTTCAAGGTCAACAACCAGAACATTGAAACGTGTAGGCAGCACAAATACCTTGGAGTTGGTATTAATAGTGACATTGTAAATGATCTACACCGTAGGTTATAAGAAAGACTAAAACCATTGAGAACACTTACTGGAAAGAATATTGGTATCAATATTAAATATGCTAGGCTATTCTATATGATGTTTGTTAGATCTCTCGTTGATTATAATGCTCTGCACTTAATTAATTCCCCTCCTCTGTGTTGGACAAACTTGAAGTAGTACAGAATGAAGCCATGAGGATAATTCTTGGTGCCCAAAGATGCACAAGAATCATCAACATGAGGGAAGAACTGAAGCTTCCAACCATACTAGAGAGAATAATGTAAGTCAACACTACCTTTTCCCTTAAAGTCATGAGAGATCCTACATCTCCTGCATTGCTCAGAGACAAATTATTTAGTGCTGTTAGCACTCTTTTGACTGGTGCCGACATACCAACTCACTCCATTTATGATAATTGGCTGAGCAACAATGCTTACAATCTCATTAAACTTAAATTAACATTCCTTTTAAGTGCAATCTACCTGTCTCTGATATTCCTCTTTATCTGTACCCCACCATTCAAGTATCATACACACCTGTCACCAAGAAAGATAATGAGAATCTTGCTCATCTCAAAGTCTTTACTCTTGAAACAATTGCCTCCTCCATCGAGAGTTTAAGATCTCACGAGCACTGTGTCTACACCGACGGCTCAGTCCAATCCTCTACTGGACGGACTGCAGTGGCATGTAGGTTTTATAGAAATAATATTTGCACAAAGACTGTCAGTGTCAGGTTAAACAACTGGCTGACCTCCACACAAGCAGAACTAGCAGCATTACACTTAGCAACCAGTACACTAAAAAGATTGGAAGAGGAATAATATTCTGTGATTCAAAGTCTGCTCTTCAAGCAATCGAAAACTTATCTTGGAAGATCGACAGCAAGAACCTCATACTCCCAATTATAAATGACCTAATTGATGCACAGAGTAAAGGGTCTCGAATCTCCTTTGTATGGATACCTTCACACATAAATATAACCCATCATAATGAGACAGACACTGCAGCCAAATTAGCGTGTAACAAGTCTGAAGTTGAATTAGATCTAGGTATCCCCATCTCTGCTGTCAAAACTGTACTGGTCCACATATTCAGATCTGATAGGAAAGAACTTACTGACTCCCAACGACCTGAAAGCACTAGTATAAAAAGCTTTGATTTGTTCAGATCTGAAACCTACATCTATGGACAGCACAAAACGTCCACTCGACTGTGCGACACAGTGGTGTCAAGGATCAGGTTGGGTTACCGTTACCTGTGGCAGGTGGCTGCAGGTGACGGATCTCCCAATCCTGAGCACTCCAGTTGCAAACTCTGTGAGCAGGAACTACGGCACGATCTCCCGCACTACATCACTGAATGCCCAGTTATTAGACCTTTCAGACCAGTTGGCATGAGGTACCTGGAGCTTTGCAATTACTTTATTCACTCTCGTATTCTTGAAGATATCCTCACAGTGTACCCAAAATTTGCCAGTGCAGGCTATTAAACACATGGCTGTATGACTAACCATCCTGCGAGATGGGGACTTGTATTACCACTGCTACTTTTTCAATCTTGTGTTGTTGATATCCTCAAAATGCATCCGGAGTCTGCCAGTGCAGACTGCTTATCACATGCCTCTGTATGACTAACAATCCTGTGTGATGGGGATTTTTTAGCATCACCCAGTTAGCTTTTTTGACACACTGTACTCCACTTCATATAGTCTCGAGTAGCTGCACTAATGCAGATGTACCTCATATCGTAATAAAAAAAACAAAAAAAACAAGTGCAGATGTACCTAAATTTTATATAAAAAAGGTGTATTTCCCCAAAAAGTTTTGTTTGGAACTAAACTCGTGAGATTTATATTTATTTAATTTATATAAATTTATATAGAATTTATATATACGTTAATTTATGTATTTCGATAGCAATTTGAATGATGTTTAGTGGATTGTATTTCTGCAATATTCTCACAAATCGACTCCTTGCATATTAGGTGGGGTTTATATTAAATTTATATATATGCAACCAATTAAACGACAGTATTAAACTACATATATTAGTAAATAAATTTTGAAGGTCATATCTTATTGTATAGTAGGCCTAGTCTACAAGGTATAAACATGAATGAGGACACCAAATAATCCTTGTAGTTGAGAGACTAGTATCCACCACCCAAGTAAATGATGTACCAAGATTAATTCTTGCTTTCTCTTCTACACCTGTTAAAAGGACACTTCCTGTAAAGCAGGAATCCTATATATGACAGCTATATCAGAGGAAATACTGAATATTACATAAGATAAGGACCAAGGAATAATTACCTGGGTTTAGTCGCTTGCTAGTGTTCTTACCGGAATTAATCCTATCTTCCTAACATTTCTGGTCAGGAATGACTTAGATAAGATTTCGGAAAGACACTTCCCATGTTTAGATGTTGACTGCGTGGTGATGATGGTAGTAACACTAATTTGATCTCCATAACACTTTGTCCATCGGAGAATTATAGGAGCTGAACTCGCTCTAAGCGACTCTGGTCTTAACAACAATGGCTGACCTCTCACCATTTATGCCCTGCCTTTTTGTCCAGATGTCAATAATTGGGAGAAAGGTTACATTTACTCTAATAAATGATAATTAAATTAATTCAAATGAGATGTTTTTTATAATATTAAAAGTCCAAAGACTGCTGTGTATTTAGAATAATTCCCAACAGAATCGCTGGTGAATTTATAGCACTAAGTGGCAATGATATCCCGTTTTACATTGACGGAAAATTCCACTACAAGCTACATTTTCTATGGGTTTCCTCGGGTATACAACAGCAACAATATTATCTGCTTATTGTATTGAATATTAGTAAATGGTGTCGGGTTTTCTGACAAATGTGTAGAGTTTGCCAGTGCAGACAACTGATCACATGCCTCTGTATGACTAACCATCCTGTGTGATGGGGATTCTTAGCACCAAGTAACTAGCTTTTTGACACACTCTATACTCCCCTTCATTTAGTCTATGGGACCTGTACAAATGCAAATGTACGTAATGTGTTAATACATAAAAATATTATTCGAAATTGACGTTCACAACACATGTCCGAAACGCTTTGCGTAATAGTGGCTTTAGGCATTGTATGTACTAGCTCTACCTATAAGTCAAACAATCCTTGTAAATATTTATTGTATGTATGTACCTTACCTAAATAAAATTGTATTGTATTGTATTGTATATGTTTGGATGATATCTCTGCATTCTAGGCACCTTTGATTACAGTGATGTTGGTTGTGTGGGTGGTGAAAATAGTTACAGTGACAGGGAGCTAATGGGGAGAGTTTGTGTATTTGAGACAGGGGCTGTTTAAGCAAGGGGAGACGTGAATGATGTGAAGGAGGGTTGTATGGGAGGGTAGGTGCAGGGAGGGTGGAGCTGGGAGAACATATGGGATAGGTTTGGGCACAGGGTCGACTTGGGAGAGAGAGAGAGAGAGATAGAGAGACAGAGAGACAGAGAGACAGAGAGACAGAGAGACAGAGAGACAGAGAGACAGAGAGATATATATATAGAGAGAGAGAGGGAGGCAGAGAGACAGAGAGACAGAGGGACAGAGAGAGAGAGACAGAGAGACAGAGAGACAGAGATATATATATATATATATAGAGAGAGAGGGAGACAGAGAGACAGAGAGACAGAGGGACAGAGAGAGAGAGACAGAGAGACAGAGAGATATATATAGAGAGAGACAGAGAGAAATATATATAGAGAGAGAGAGGGAGACAGAGAGACAGAGAGACAGAGAGACAGAGAGACAGAGAGAGACAGAGAGACAGAGAGACAGAGAGAGACAGAGAGAAATATATATAGAGAGAGACAGAGAGACAGAGAGACAGAGAGACAGAGAGAGACAGAGAGACAGAGAGAGAGAGAGAGAGAGAGAGAGAGAGAGAGAGAGAGAGAGAGAGAGAGAGAGAGGGAGAGGGAGAGAGAGAGAGAGAGAGAGAGAGAGAGAGAGAGAGAGAGAGAGAGAGAGAGAGAGAGAGAGAGAGAGAGAGAGAGAGAGAGAGAGAGAGAGAGAGAGAGAGAGAGAGAGAGAGAGAGAGGAGAGAGAGAGAGAGAGAGAGAGAGAGAGAGAGAGAGAGAGAGAGAGAGAGAGAGAGAGAGAGAGAGAGAGAGAGAGAGAGAGAGAGAGAGAGAGAGAGAGAGAGAGAGAGAGAGAGGAGAGGGAGAGAGAGAGAGAGAGAGAGAGAGAGAGAGAGAGAGAGGAGAGAGAGAGAGAGAGAGAGAGAGAGAGAGAGAGAGAGAGAGAGAGAGAGAGAGAGAGAGAGAGAGAGAGAGAACTTTTGGTGTTCCTGGACTCCAAGTTCATTATAACACAACGTGCTCATCTGAGTGGATCATTGGGCCAGCGTGTCCCCTTTGATGGCATTTATTGGTTCCTGGAACGATATTAACTGTTTAACATGGTGTGACTCGCCTGGTACACTGAACACTGTCAGGAGACCATTCACTTCATACTGCTGCCGGATTAAAGTCGTGAAGAACTACAACACAGTGGTAAGGGTGGATTAATTGTCAAATTTATTTTACATGGTAATAACGGTTATAATATAAGTAGTAATCAACAATAATGAATCGGGAAATGTTACTGTGTCTGTCTGTCTGTGCGTCTAACGATGCACAGAAATCCTAACGAACGTTAGGAGTTCGAAAATCCTTAAATTTATACTAAAAAAACTTGAACGAGTTCCCACTTAACGTGAGGATGGCGGCCCGTCCTCATGAACATGTTCAAGTGGTCGTTAACTCAACCAACAAAGTTCATCTGTTCGAATCGTACCTCACTAAAGGCTTCGCGTGTACTGTAAATTCAATTCACAAAAAACATTAACCACCAAACCTAAGCTAGGCCTAACTAGAATATAATTGTGTTATTTTATATTTGAGAAAACACCAATTTTAAATGAAGAGAATGTTACAATTGTCGTCCATCACCAAAATATGGCTGAAATTCACAATGTATAAGTCATATACTAGCAACAAAAGCTCTATGGAAGTCAGTTTTTATTTATTTATTTTTACATGCGAAGAATGCTACATAAATACCATAAAAACAGATACAAAAAAAAGAAACCAACAACAGTAGTACAAGTTACAAAGGAACAAAACAATAATCCCCAAACCATACCCACACACATACATGAAACACATAAATAGAGAAGAGCATTGCAACAGGTTCATACAAAAAAGAAAAAACATAAACCAGCCCAAAACGGACACAAAAGCATCACACGTTACAAACAATACAAATGAAAAATCAAAAAGCCTGAAGAGCTCACAACAAAAACAGCAATCGAAACACAGCAATATGCCAAAGACAAGAGACATAAGCGAGAAGGCAACCCTACATATTTATGGGGATAATACTTTTCCGTTAACCGCAAACAGTACATCTCCCAAACGTCCCTCTCATCTTCCTGAAGACGACCGCCAGACATCCCCCCGAGGGCATGACATAAAATCAGGAACACCAGAGATGAAAGCCTGCACGCTGGGCACCCACACAGTGGACGAGCTCCAGGGAACCGGCAGCACCCGGACTGTCAGACAGGTTCTAGACTCCACAATCACTGTGAGGGGCGCCGAATCACCAAATGAGTCGGCGCCCCTCGACGAGACACTTCTCCTCCCTCCTTCGGAAGGGGAATGCAACACAGGGGGGGGGGGGGGGTGGGGGGGAAGGCGACACCACAGGGCCCAAACTCACAACGGACCGCTAGGCCCCGGGCACAGGTGCAGAGCCCTCTCTGCGACCATTTTTCTTAAGAACTACCACATGGACATGGGCCGCATCAGCCTCCACAGGAGAGGGCACCACCTCCCATGTTGGGGAGCCCACAGCAGGAGGCACAGGAAATGGGGGGGGGGACACAGGAACCAAAACAAGTGCTCCCCACACCAGCACCCGCCGCATGCGCATGTGCCACGACCATCTCTGAGTCTACCGAAACATCACCCATCACAGGTCCATCGCCGTCGGCAGACACGCAGCTCTCAAACTCCCCAAAGTCCGCCCAGGTGGGACCATCCGAAGCCAGAAGAGACGAAGAACACCGAGAGCGTTTAGGGTCAATGTGCAGGTCATCCGTGCTCTCCACTACCACAGAATCGATTCCCGAGTGACACATGGAGTCCGCGACCTGGCACGGGCCAGCTGAACCTCAATGGTGGCTACGACTAGGTGGGGGTCAGCCCAGACTCAACAGGAAGCCGTGACACCCCCCCCCCCCCAACCCCCAGTCACACTCCACTGGCACTGCAGGCAGAAGAGGCGAGCACAACCAGCACACAGTAAGTATAAGTCAGTATTTGATTTATTGCTGGACCGGAGGATGCGTTGTGTTACTGATGAATTCATATTTGGGTCCGGCCGCAGCTTGGACGGGCATTGCCTTGGGACGGGATGCAAATGCAATTAATTGCCAACGGAATTAAAGCAACTTTAATATTTCTAACTATATACAAATTTAAATTATTCATACGTGATAAAATATAGTTTTTGATTAATACTCTGTATGTTAAAGTTGAGGAGAGCGTGAGCCTGGAGGAGCCTGGCCTGGGGATGGTTGTGTTGTGTACACTATTCTTCATATCTTGTACACGACCAAGTGGCTGGCTGGCTAACGAGCAGTTGGTTATTGTTTCCTGGGTACGACTCTTATTCGCCCACGGTCTCAAATATGTATTGTTTCCTAATTTCGCCCAAGGAAAGTCAGATTTGATATTGGGTTTGATCTCCTGGACCCGGCATTCGGCTCCCTTATATTATTATTCATTACAGTAGACATGTTTGAAGAATATGAATCAGACCCTTTCTCCCAACCCCATGACATGATCACACTTTTTCGCTATAAAAACAATGAAATACTCCAGGAGTGAATGCTAATATATTATACAATGAAATCACATTAATGGGATGTATCAATGAGAATATCGCCGAAAGAGTGCGGATTCGCATCCTCCTCCTCGTGGTTCGTACTGATTGTTCCGTTAATTAATTATTGTAATATTTCAGTTTTACGGTTTCTTATAGCCTTTCTGAGTGTGTCAAGATCATTTTTTTTGTGTGTCCAGAAACACTGGTTGAAAGGAGTTGTTCCATGTACAGATTCTTCGCGTCAATAAGATATATGAAATACCTAATGCTGATTCATTTGGGTCCAACTAAAAAGCATCTCCGCTCTTTCAGCTCATTCTTTGCCTCTTTGCTTTTGGTTGCTTCGGTATTCCATTATCACCAATTGTCTAGTCTCATTGTCAATGGCCCTCTGAGAGTCATAAAATATGCAGTTTGTCCAAAATATTTTGTGGTGTTGATTAATGCCCAGACTCGTGAGGCAGACATTATCATTCCTGATAAAGTGCAAAAATAAGTGGTTCATTATATGCTCCCATGATTCTACGCTTCCAAGGCCCTAAACTCCCAAGGCTCTATGGTCCCAAGGCCCTACACTCCCAAGGTCCTACACTTGCAAGACCATACGCTCCCAAAGACCTACACTCCTAAGACCATATGCCTCAAAGACCATACACTCCCAAGGCACTACACTCCCAAGGTCCTACGCTCCTAAGACCATACGTTCCAAAGACCATACACTCCTAAGGCCCTACCCTCCCAAGGCACTACCCTCCCAAGGCACTACCCTCCCAAGGCCCTACTCCCCCAAGGACCTACGCTTCAAAGACCCTACACTCCAAAAGCCCTACCCTCCCAAGGCCCTACACTCCCAAGGCCCTACGCTCCCAAAGCACTACGATATCAAGGCCCTACTCCCACAAGGACCTACCCTCCAAGACCCTACGCTTCCAAGGCACAACACTCCCAAGGACCTACACTCCCAAGACCCTACACTCCCAAAGCCCTACCCTCCCATGACCCTACGCTCCTAAGGCCCTACACTCCCAAGAACCTACACTCCAAAGAACCTACACTCCCAAGGCCCTACGCTCACAATACCCAACACTCCCAAGACCCTATCCTCCCCAGACCATACACTCCCAAGACTCCACACTCTCAAGGCCCTACACTCCCAATGCCCTACCCTTATAAGGTCCTATACTTCCATGACCCTACACTCCAAAGGACCTACACTCCCAAGACCCTACCCTCCCCAGACCATACACTCCCAAAGCCCTACCCTGCCAAGGTCCTACGATCCCAAGGCCCTACCCTTCCAAGGCCCTACACTCACAAGGACCTTACACTCCCAAGGAACTACAATCCCAAGGCCCTACACTCCCAAGGCCCTACTCTCCCAAGGCCTTATGCTCCCAAGGCCCTACTCTCCCAAGGACCTACCCTCCGAAGTCCCTACCCTCCCAAAGCCCTACACTCCCAAGATCCTACACTCCCAAGGCCCTTACACAGCCAAGACCCTATGCTCCCAAGGATCTAACCTCTCAAGACCCTACACTTCCAAGGCTCTACACTCCCAAGGCCCTACCCTTCCCAGGCCCTACATCTCCCAAGGCCCTACACTCCCAAGGCTCTACACTCCCAACGCCCAACACTCACATGGCCCTACACTCCCAAGGCCCTACACTCCCAAGGCCCTACACTCCCAAAGCCCTACACTCCCAAGGCTCTACCCTCCCAAGGAACTACAATCCCAAGGCCCTACACTCCCAAGGCCCTACGCTCCCAAGGCCTTATGCTGTCAAGGCCCTACCCTCCCAAGGACATACCCACCGAAGTCCCTACCCTCCCAAGGCCCTACACTCCCAAGGCCCTACACTCCCAAGGTCCTACACTCCCAAGACACTACTCTCCCAAGGCCCTACACTCCCAAGGAACAAAACTCCCAAGGCCCTACCCTCCCAAGGATCTACACTTCCAAGGCCCTACACTCCCAAGGCCCTATGCTCACAAGGCCCTACAATCACAAGGCCCTACACTCCCAAGGCCCTACACTTCCAAGGCCCTACACTCCCAAGGCCCTATGCTCACAAGGCCCTACAATCACAAGGCCCTACAATCACAAGGCCCTACCCTCCCAAGGATCTACACTCCCAAGGCCCAACATTTCCAAGGCCCTTCACTCCCAAGGCCCTACACTCCTAAGGCCCTACACTCCCAAGATCCTACACTCCCAAGACCCTACACTCCCAAGGCCCTTACACAGCCAAGACCCTATGCTCCCAAGGATCTAACCTCCCTAGACCCTACATATCCAAGGCTCTACACTCCCAAGGCCCTACCCTTCCCAGCCCCTACACTCCCAAGGCCCTGCACTCCCAAGGCTCTACACTACCAACGCCCTACACTCACATGGCCCTACACTCCCAAGGCCCTTCACTCCCAAGGCCCTACACTCCCAAGGCTCTTCACTTCCAAGGCCATACACTTTTATAGCCCTATACTTCCAAAGCGCTACACTTCTAAGGCCCTACTCCCCCAAGGCCCTACACTCCCAAGGCTCTACACTCCCCAGGCCCTACTCCCCCAAGGCCCTACACTCCCAAGGCCCTACACTCCCAAGACCCTACACTCGCAAAGCCCTACCCTCCCAAGACCCTACGCTCCCAAGGCCCTACACTCCCAAGAACCTACACTCCAAAGAACCTACCCTCCCCAGACCATACACTCCCAAGGCACTACACTCCCAAGGCTCCACACTCTCAAGGCCATACACTCCCAAGGCCCTACCCTTCCAAGGTCCTATACTTCCAAGACCCTACACTCCAAAGGACCTACACTCCTAAGACCCTACAATCCCAAAGCCCTACACTCCCAAGACCCTACCCTCCCAAGGCCCTACGATCCCAAGGCCCTACCCTTCCAAGGCCCTACACTCACAAGGCCTTACACTCCCAAGACCCTACCCTCCCAAGGAACTACAATCCCAAGGCCCTACACTCCCACGGCCCTACGCTCCCAAGGCCTTATGCTCCCAAGGCCCTACTCTCCCAAGGACATACTCTGCGAAGTCCCTACCCTCCCAAGGCCCTACACTCACAAGGCCCTATACACCCAAGGTCCTACACTCCCAAGACCCTACTCTCCCAAGGCCCTACACTCCCAAGGAACAAAACTCCCAAGGCCCTACCCTCCCAGGGCCCTATCCTCCCAAGGCCCTACACTCACAAGGCCTTACACTCCCAAGACTCTACACTCCAAAGGCCCTACACTCCCAAGATCCTACACTCCCAAGACCCTACACTCCCAAGGCCCTTACACAGCCAAAGCCCTATGCTTCCAAGGATCTAACCTCCCAAGACCCTAACACTTGCAAGGCTCTACACTCCCAAGGCCCTTCACCTTCCAGGCCCTACACTCCCAAGGCGGCTACACTCCCAAAGCTCTACACTCCCAAGGCCCTACACTCACATGGCCCTACACTCCCAAGGCCCTACACTCCCAAGGCCCTACACTCCCAAAGCCCTACACTCCCAAGGCTCTACACTTCCAAGGCCATACACTTTTATAGCCCTATACTTCCAAAGCGCTACACTTCTAAGGCCCTACTCCCCCAAGGCCCTACACTCCCAAGGCTCTACACTCCCCAGGCCATACACTCACAAGGCCCTACACTCCCAAGGCCCTACATTCCCAAGTCCCTACACTCACAAGCCCCTACACTCCCAAGGCCCTACACTTCCAATGCCCTACTCTCCCGACGCCCTACACTCAAAAGGCCCTACACTCTCAAGGCCCTATTCTCCAAAGACCCAACACTCCAAAGGCCCTACACTCCCAGGGCTCTTCACTCCCAAGGCCCAAATCTCCCAAAGCCCTACACTCCCAAGGCCTTACACACCCAAGGCCCTACACTCCCAATGCCCTACACTTCCAAGCCTCTACGCTCACAAGGCCCTACACTCACAAGGCCCAACACTCCCAAGGCCTTACACTTCCAAGGCAATGCACTCACAAGGCTCTAAACTTCCAAGGCCCTACACTCCCAAATTCCTACGCTCCACAGGCCCTACACTCCTAAAGCCCTACTCTCCAAGGGGCCCTACACTCCCAAGACCCTACACTCCCAAGACCCAACACTCCCAAGGCTCTTATACAGCCAAGACTCTATGCTCCTAGGGATCTAACCTCCCAAGACCCTACACTTGCAAGGCTCTACACTCCCAAGGCCCTACCCTTCCCTGGCCCTACACTCCCAAGGCCCTACACTCACATGGCCCTTCACTCCCAAGGCCCTACACTCCCAAAGCCCTACACTCCAAAGGTCATACACTCCCAAGACCCTACATTTCCAAGGCCGTACACTCCCAAGGCCCTACACTCCCAAGGCCCTACACTCACAAGGCCCTACACTCCCAAGGCCCTACACTTCCAATGCCCTACTCACTCGAGGCCCTACACTCCCAAGGTTCTACACTTCTAATGCCCTACTCACACGAGGCCCTGCACTCAAAAGGCCCTACTCTCTGAAGGCCCTATTCTCCAAAGACCCTACACTCCAAAGCCCTACACTCCCAAGGCTCTACACTCCCAAGGCCCTACCCTCCCAAGGCCCTACACTCTCAAGGCCTTACACACCCAAGGCCCTAAACTCCCAAGGCCCTACACTTCCAAGGCTTTATGCTCACAAGGCCCTACACTCACCAGGCCCTACACTCCCAAGGCCCTACACTCCCAAGGCCCTACACTCCCAAGGCCCTACACTCCCAAGGCCCTACACTTCCAAGGCAATGCACTCACAAGGCCCTATACTTCCAAGGCCCTACACTCCCAAAGCCCTACACTCCCAAGGCCCTACCCTCCCATTTCCCTACGCTTCCCAGGCCCTACGGCCCCAAGGCGCTACACTCCCAAGACCCCACACTCCCAAACCCCTACACACCCAAGACCCAATGCTCCCAAGCCTCTACCCTCCCAAGACCCTACACTTGCAAGGCTCTACTCTCCCAAGGCCCTACCCTCCTCAGGCCCTACTTTTCCAAGGCCTTACACTCCCAAGCCTCTACACTCCCATGGCCCTATGCTCCCAAGACCCTACACTCCCAAGACCCTACACTCCCAAGGCCCTACACTCCCAAGGCCTTACACTCCTAAGGCCCTTCGCTCCTAAGGCTTTATACTTCCAAGGCCCTACACTCACAAGCCCTACACCCAAGGCCCTACACTTGCAATGCCCTACACCCAAGGCCCTACACTCCCAATGCCCTACACTCCCAAGGCCCTAAACTTCCAAGGCCGTATATTCGCAAGACCGTACATTCCTAAGGCCCTACACTTCCAAATTCCTACGCTCACAAGGCCCTACACTTCCAAGGCTCTTCAATCACAAGGCCCTACACTCCCAAAGCCCTACACTCCCAAGGACCTACACTCCCCAGGCTCTACACTTCCAAGGCTCTACACTCAAAAGGCCTTACACTCCCAAGACCCTACACTCCCATGGCCCTACACTCCCAAAACCCTACCTTCTCAGGGCCCTACACTCCCAAGACTCTACACTCCAAAGGCCCTACACTCCCAAGATCCTACACTCCCAAGGCCTTTACACAGCCAAGACCCTATGCTCCTAAGGATCTAACCTCCCAAGACCCTACACTTGCAAGGCTCTACACTCCCAAGGCCCTACACTTCCCAGGCGCTACACTCCGAAGGCCCTACATTCTCAAGGCTCTACACTCCCAAAGCCCTATACTCACATGGCCCTACACTCCCAAGGCCTTACACTCCCAAGACCCTACATTTCAAAGGCCGTACACTCCCAAGGCCCTACACTCCCAAGGCTCTACACTTCCAAGGCCATACACTTTTAAAGCCCTATACTTCCAAAGCGCTACACTTCTAAGGCCCTACTCCCCCAAGGCCCTACACTCCCAAGGCTCTACACTCCCCAGGCCATACACTCACAAGGCCCTACACTCCCAAGGCCCTACATTCCCAAGTCCCTACACTCACAAGGCCCTACACTCCCAAGGCCCTACACTTCCAATGCCCTACTCTCCCGAGGCCCTACACTCAAAAGGCCCTACACTCTCAAGGCCCCCATTCTCCAAAGACCCTACACTCCAAAGGCCCTACACTCCCAAGGCTCTTCACTCCCAAGGCCCTACCCTCCCAAAACCCTACACTCCCTAGGCCTTACACACACAAGGCCCTACACTCCCAAGGCCCTACACTTCCAAGGCTCTACGCTCACAAGGCCCTACACTCACAAGGCCCAACACTCCCAAGGCCTTACACTTCCAAGGGAATGCACTCACAAGGCTCTATACTTCCAAGGCCCTACACTCCCAAATTCCTATGCTCCCAAGACCCTACACTCCCAAGACCCTACACTCCCAAATCCCTACACACCCAAGACCCTATGCTTCCAAGGCCCTACCCTCCGAAGACCCTACACTTGCAAGGCTCTACTCTCCCAAGGTCCTACCCTCCTCAGGCCTTACTCTTCCAAGGCCCTACACTCCCAAGGCTCTACACTCCCAAGTTTCTACACACCCAAGGTCATACACTACCAAGGCCCTACACTCCCAAGGCCCTACACTCACAAGGCCCTACACTCCCAAGGCCCTACACTCCCAAGGCCCTACACTCCCAAGGCCCTACACTCCCAAGGCCCTACACTCGAAAGACCTTACATTCCAAAGGCCCTACACTTCCAAGGCTCTGCACTTCCAAGGCCCTACCCTCCCAAGACCCTACACTCCCAAGGCCCTACACTCCCAAGGCCCTACACTCACAAGCCCTACACCCAAGGCCCTACACTTCCAATGCCCTACACTCCCGAGGCCCTACCCTCCCAAGGCCCTACACTCCCAAGACCCCACACTCCCAAACCCCTACACTCCCAAGGCCCTACCCTCCCAAGGCCCTACACTCCCAAGACCCTTCACTCCCAAGACCCTACACTCCCATATCCCTACACACCCAAGACCCTACACTTGCAAGGCTCTACTCTCCAAAGGCTCTACCCTCCTCAGGCCCTACTTTTCCAAGTCCCTACACACCAAAGGCCATACACTCCCAACACTCTACCTTCCAAAAGCCCTACACTCCCAAGACCCTACACTCCCAAGACCCTACACACCCAAGACCCTTTGCTCCCAAGGATCTAACCTCCCAAGACCCTACACTTGTAAGGCTCTACACACCCCAGGCCCTAACCTTCCCAGACCCTACACTCTCAAGACCCTCCACTCCCAAGGCTCTACACTCCCAAGGCCCTAGACTCACATGGCCCTACACTCCCAAGGCCCTACACTCCCAAAGCCCTACACTCCCAAGGCCCCACACTCCCAAGGTCCTACACGCCCAATGCCCTCCACTCACAAGGCCCTACACTCCCAAGGCCCTACACTCCCAACCCCTACACTCCCAAGGCCCTACACTCCCAAAGCCCTACACTCCCAAGGCCCTACACTCATAAGGTCATACACTCCCAAGGCTCTACACTCCCACGATTTTACACTCCCAAGGCCCTACACTCCCAATGTCCTACACTCCCAAGGCTCTACACTCACAAGGACCTACACTCCCAAGGCCCTACACTCCCAAGGTCCTACACTCCTGAGGCTCTACACTTCCAAGGTGTTACTCTCCCAAGGTCATACGCTCCCAAGGCCCAACACTTCCAAGGCCCTACACTCCCAAGGCCCTACACTCCCAAGGCCCTACACTTCCAAGGCCCTACACTCCCAAGGCCCTACACTCCCAAGGCCTTACACTCCCAAGGCCCTTCGATCCTAAGGCTTTATACATCCAAGGCCATACACACACAAGGCCCTACACTCACAAGCCCTACACCCAAGGCTCTACACTTGCAATGCCCTACACTCCCGAGGCTCCACTCTCCAAAGGCCCTACACTGCCAAGGCCCTACATTCCCAAGGCCCTACACTCCCAAGGCCCTAAACTTCCAAGGCCGTATATTCGCAAGACCGTACATTCCTAAGGCCCTACACTTCCAAAGTCCTACGCTCACAAGGCCCTACACTTCCAAGGCTCTTCAATCACAAGGCCCTACACTCCCAAAGCCCTACACTCCCAAGGACCTACACTCCCCAGGCCCTACACTCCCAAGACCCTACACTCCCATGGCCCTACGCTCCCATGGCCCTACACTCCCAAAGCCCTACACTCCCAAGGACCTACACTCCCAAGACTCTACACTCCAAAGGCCCTACACTCCCAAGATCCTACACTCCCAAGGCCCTTACACAGCCAAGACCCTGTGCTCCTAAGGATCTACCCTCCCAAGACCCTACACTCACATGGCCCTACATTCCCAAGGCCCTACACTCCCAAAGCCCTACACTTCCAAGGCCCTACACTCCCAAGACCCTACATTTCAAAGGCCGTACACTCCCAAGGCCCTACACTCCCAAGGCTCTACACTTACAAGGCCATACACTTTTAAAGCCCTATACTTCCAAAGCGCTACAGTTCTAAGGCCCTACTCTCCCAAGGCCCTACACTCACAAGGCCCTACACTCCCAAGGCCCTACACACCCAAGTCCCTACACTCACAAGGCCCTACAATCCCAAGGCCGTACCCTCCCAATTCCCCACGCTTTCCAGGCCCTTCGGCCCCAAGGCACAACAGTCCCAAATTCCTACGCTCCCAAGACCCTACACTCCCAAGACCCTGCACTCCCAAATCCCTACACACCCAAGACCCTATGATCCCAAGGCTCTACCCTCCCAAGACCCTACACTTGAAAGGCTCTACTCTCCCAAGGACCTACACTCCCAAGACCCTTCACTCCCAAATCCCTACACACCCAAGACCCTATGCTCCCAAGGCCTTACCCTCCCAAAGCCCTACACTCCAAAGGCCCTACACTCCCATGACCCTACATTTCCAAGGCCGTACACTCCCAAGGCCCTACACTTGTAAGGCTCTACACACCCCAGGCCCTAACATTCCCAGGCCCTACACACCCAAGACCCTATGCTCCCAAGGCTCTACACTCCCAAGGCCCTACCCTTCCCAGGCCCTACACTCCCAAGGCCCTACACTCCCAAGGCTCTACACTCCCCATGCCCTACACTCACATTGCCCTACACTCCCAAGGCTCTACACTCCCCAGACCCTACACTCCCAAAGCCCTACACTCCAAAGGCCCTACACTCCCATGACCCTACATTTCCAAGGCCGTACACTCCCAAGGCCCTACACTCCCAAGGCCCTATACACTCCCAAGGCTCTACACTTCCAAGGCCCTACACTCCCAAGGCCCTACACTTTCAAGGTCGTACACTCCCAAGGCCATACGCTCCCAAGGCCCAACACTTCCAAAGCCCTAAACTCCCAAGGCCCTATGCTCACAAGGCCCTACAATCACAAGGCCTTACACTCCCAAGGCCCTACACTCCCAAGGCCCTACACTCCCAAGGCCCAACACTTCCAAGGCCCTACACTCCCAAGGCCCTATGCTCACAAGGCCCTACACTCACAAGGCCCTACACTCCCAAGGCCCTACACTCACAAGGCCCTAAACTCCCAAGGTCCTATGCTCCCAAGGCCCTACACTTCCAAGACCCTACACTTCCAAGGCCCTACGCTCACAAATCCCCACACTCACAAGGCCCTACACTTCTAAGGCCCTACTCTCCCAAGGCCCTACACTCCCAAGGCTCTACACTCCCAAGGCCCTACACTCACAAGGTCCTACACTCCCAAAGCCCTACACTGCCAAGACCCTACACTCATAAGCCCTACACCCAAGGCCCTACACTCCCAAGGCCCCACACTCCTAAGGCCCTACACTCCCAAGGCCCTAAACTTCCAAGGCCCTATATTCCCAAGACCGGACATTCCTAAGGCCATACACTTCCAAAGCCCTTCGCTCACAAGGCCCTACGCTTCCAAGGCTCTACAATCACAAGGCCCTACACTCCCAAAGCCTTAAACTCCCAAGGACCTACACGCAAAAGGTCCTACACTTCCAAGGCCCTACACTCACAAGGCCCTAGACTTCCAAGGTTCTACACTTCCAAGGCCCTACACTCCCAAAGCCCTACACTCCCAAGGTCCTACTCTCCCAAGTCCCTACACTCACAAGGCTCTACACTTCCAAGGCCCTACTCTCCCAAGGCCCTACACTCGCAAGGTCGTACACTCCCAAGGCTCTACACTCACAAGGACCTACACTCCGAAGGTCCTACACTCCCATGGTCCTACACTCCTGAGGCTCTACACTTCCAAGGTGTTACACTCCCAAGGTCATACGCTCCCAAGGCCCAACACTTCCAAGGCCCTACACTCCCAAGGCCCTATGCTCACAAGGCCCTACAATCACAAGGCCCTACAATCACAAGGCCCTGCATTCCCAAGGTCCTACACTCCCAAGGCCCTACACTCCCAAGGCCCAACATTTCCAAGGCCCCACACTCCCAAGGCCCTACACTCCTAAGGCCCTACACTCCCAAGGCTCTACACTCACAAGGCCCTACACATCCAAGGCTCTACAGTTCCAAGGGCCAACACTTCCAAAGCTCTACACTCCCAAGGCCTTACACTCCCAAGACCCTACACTCCCATGGCCCTACGCTCCCAAGGCCCTACACTCCCAAGGCCCTACACTCCCAAGGCCCTACCCTCCCAAGGCCCTACACTCCCACGACTCTACACTCCAAAGGCCCTACACTCCCAAGACCCTACACTCCCAAGACCCTACACTTCCAAAGGCCCTACACACCCAAGACCCTATGCTCCCTAGACCCTACACTCCCAAGACCCTATGCTCCCAAGGCTCTAACCTCCCAAGACCTTACACTTGCAAGGCCCTACCCTTCCCAGTCCCTACACTCCCAAGGCCCTACACTCACAAGGCCCTACACTCCCAAAGCCCTACACTCCCAAAGCCCTACACTCCCAAGGCCCTACACTCCCATGACCCTACACTTCCAAGGCCGTACACTCCCAAGGCCCTACACTCCCAAGGCCCTACACTCCCAAGGCTCTACACTTCCAAGGCCATACACTTTTAAAGCCCTATACTTCCAAAGTGCTACACTTTTATGGCCCTACTCTCCCAAAACCTTACACTTCCCAAGGCTCTACACTCCCCAGGTCATACACTCACAAGGACCTACACTCCCAAGGCTCTACACTCCCCAGGCCATACACTCACAAGGCCCTACACTCTTAAGGCCCTATTCTCCAAAGACCCTACACTCCAAAGGCCCTACACTCCCAATGCTCTACACTCCCAAGGCCCTACCCTCCAAGGCCCTACACTCCCATGCTCCTTACTCTCCCAAGGCCCTACCCTCCCAAGGCCCCACACTCCCAAGGCCCTACCCTCCCAAGGCTCTACACTCCCAAGGCCTTACAGTCCCAAGGCCCTACCCTCCCAAGGCCCTACACTCCCAAGGCCCAACATTTCCAAGGCCCCACACTCCCAAGGCCCTACACTCCTAAGGCCCTTCACTCCCAAGGCTCTACACTCACAAGGCCCTACACATCCAAGGCTCTACAGTTCCAAGGCCCAACACTTCCAAAGCTCTACACTCCCAAGGCCTTACACTCCCAAGACCCTACACTCCCATGGCCCTACGCTCCCAAGGCCCTACACTCCCAAGGCCCTACACTCCCAAGGCCCTACCCTCCCAAGGCCCTACACTCCCACGACTCTACACTCCAAAGGCCCTACACTCCCAAGACCCTACACTCCCAAGACCCTACACTTCCAAAGGCCCTACACACCCAAGACCCTATGCTCCCTAGACCCTACACTCCCAAGACCCTATGCTCCCAAGGCTCTAACCTCCCAAGATCTTACACTTGCAAGGCTCTACACTCCCAAGGCCCTACCCTCCCAAGGCCCTACACTCCCTAGGCCCTACCCTCCCAAGGCCTTACACTCCCAAGGCCTTACACTCCCAAGGCCCTACCCTCCCAAGGCCCTACACTCCCAAGACCTTACACTTGCAAGGCTCTACACTCCCAAGGCCCTACCCTTCCCAGTCCCTACACTCCCAAGGCCCTACACTCCCAAGGCCTTACACTCCCAAGGCCCTACACTCCCAAGGCCTTACACTCCCAAGGCCCTACACTCCCAAGGCCTTACACTCCCAAGGCCCTACACTCCCAAGGCCCTACACTCCCAAAGCCCTACACTCCCAAAGCCCTACACTCCCAAAGCCCTACACTCCCAAGGCCCTACACTCCCAAGACCCTACACTTCCAAGGCCGTACACTCCCAAGGCCCTACACTCCCAAGGCCCTACACTCCCAAGGCTCAACACTCCCCAGGCCATACACTCACAAGGCCCTACACTCCCAAGGCCATACACTCTCAAGTCCATTCACTCACAAGGCCCAACATTCCCAAGGCCCTACACTTCCAATGCTCTACTCTCCCGAGGCCCTACACTCACAAGGCCCTACACTCTCAAGGCCCTATTCACAAAGACCCTACACTCCAAAGGCCCTACACTCCCAATGCTCTACACTCCCAAGGCCATACCCTCCCAAGGCCCTACACTCCCAAGGCCTTACACTCCCAAGGCCCTACACTCCCAAGGCCTTACACTCCCAAGGCCTTACACTCCCAAGGCCCTACACTCCCAAGGCCCTACACTCCCAAGGCCCTACACTCCCAAGGCCTTACACTCCCAAGGCCCTACACTCCCAAGGCCCTACACTCCCAAGGCCTTACACTCCCAAGGCCCTACACTCCCAAGGCCCTACACTCCCAAGGCCTTACACTCCCAAGGCCCTACACTCCCAAGGCCCTACACTCCCAAGGCCTTACACTCCCAAGGCCTTACACTCCCAAGGCCCTACACTCCCAAGGCCTTACACTCCCAAGGCCCTACACTCCCAAGGCCCTACACTCCCAAGGCCTTACACTCCCAAGGCCTTACACTCCCAAGGCCCTACACTCCCAAGGCCTTACACTCCCAAGGCCTTACACTCCCAAGGCCTTACACTCCCAAGGCCTTACACTCCCAAGGCCTTACACTCCCAAGGCCTTACACTCCCAAGGCCCAACACTCCCAAGGCCTTACACTCCCTAGGCTCTACACTTCCAAGGCCTTTCACTCCCAAGGCCTTACACTCCCAAGGCCTTACACTCCCAAGGCCTTACACTCCCAAGGCCTTACACTCCCAAGGCCCTACACTCCCAAGGCCCTACACTCCCAAGGCCCTACACTCCCAAGGCCTTACACTCCCAAGGCCCTACACTCCCAAGGCCTTACACTCCCAAGGCCTTACACTCCCAAGGCCTTACACTCCCAAGGCCTTACACTCCCAAGGCCTTACACTCCCAAGGCCCTACACTCCCAAGGCCTTACACTCCCTAGGCTCTACACTTCCAAGGCCTTACACTCCCAAGGCCTTACACTCCCAAGGCCTTACACTCCCAAGGCCCTACACTCCCAAGGCCCTACACTCCCAAGGCCTTACACTCCCAAGGCCCTACACTCCCAAGGCCTTACACTGCCAAGGCCTTACACTCCCAAGGCCTTACACTCCCAAGGCCTTACACTCCCAAGGCCTTACACTCCCAAGGCCCTTCACTCCCAAGGCCTTACACTCCCTAGGCTCTACACTTCCAAGGCCTTACACTCCCAAGGCCTTACACTCCCAAGGCCTTACACTCCCAAGGCCTTACACTCCCAAGGCCTTACACTCCCAAGGCCCTACACTCCCAAGGCCCTACACTCCCAAGGCCCTACACTCCCAAGGCCTTACACTCCCAAGGCCCTACACTCCCAATGCCTTACACTCCCTAGGCTCTACACTTCCAAGGCCCTACACTCCCAAGGCCTTACACTCCCTAGGCCTTACACTTCCAAGGCCCTACACTCCCAAGGCCTTACACTCCCTAGGCTCTACACTTCCAAGGCCATGCACTTAGAAGGCCCTACTTGTGTACACTCTGCAGATCCTCATGTGCGCCTCCTGCAGAGCCTCATATTTACCCCCCCCCCTTCAGAGCCTCATATGTACCTTCATGTAGAGCCTCGTATGTACCCCCCGACAGAACCTAATGTGCGCCCTCCCTGCAGAGCCTCATGTCTACCCCCTTCAGAGCCTTATATGTACACCCTACATAGCATCGTGTGTACCCCCTGCAGAGCCTTATATGTACCTCTCTACAGAAACTCATGTGTACCCCTGCAGAGCCTCATGCGTACCCCCTGCAGAGCCTCTTGTGTACCCCCCTACAGAGCTTCATATGTACCCCTCTGCAGAGCCCCTTGTGTACCCTCCTACAGAGCCTTATATGTGCCCCTTATGTAGAGCCTCATATGTACCCCTCTGCAGAGACCCATGTGTACCCCTGCAGACCCTCATGCATATCCCCGGCAGAGCCTCATATGTACCCCCCATTCATAGCCTCATATGTACCCCCTGCAAAGTCTCATGTGTAACCCCTACCAGAGCCTCATGTGTACCCCCTGCAGAGCCTCGTGTATACCCCGTGCAGAGCCTCATGTGTACCCCCCTGCAGAACCTCATGTGCGCCCCCTGCAGAGCCTCAGGTGTACTCCCCTACAGAGCCTCATATATACCTCCCCTGCAGAGACTCATATGTACCCCCTGCAGAGGCTCATGTGTACCCCTTCCTGCAGAGCCTCATATGTAGCCCCTGCAAATCCTCATGTGTACCCCCTCCAGAGCCTCCTATGTACCCCTGCAATGCCACATAAGTACCCCTGCAGTGCCTCATATGCACATCCTGTAGACTCTCATGTGTACCCCCTGCAGAGCTTCGTGTATAACCTCTGTAGAGCCTCATATGTACTCCCTTCAGAGCCTCATAGGTACCCTCCTGCAGAGCATCATATGTCACCCCTGCAGAGCCACGTGTGTACCCCCTGCAGAGCCTCTTGTGTACACCTTGCAGAGCCTCATGTGCACCTCCTGCAGAGCCTCATATGTACCCCCTCCCTGCAGAGCCTAATGTGAATCCCCTGCAGAGCCTCATCTGTGGCCTCCCTGCAGAGCCTCATATGTACCCCTTTCGGAGCCTCGTGTGTACCTCCTGCTGAGCTTGGTGTGTATCCCTGCAGAGCCTGATGTGTATCCCTTGCAGAGCGTCATGTGTACCCCGTGCAGAGCCTCATGTGTACCCCCTTGTAGAGCCCTATATGTAACCCCTACAGAGCCTCGTGTGTACCCCCTGCAGAGCCTCATGTGTACCCCTGCAGAGCCTTATGTGTACCCCTTGCAGAGCCTCAAGTGTACCACTTTGCATAACCTGATATGTACCCCGCTACAAAGCCTCACGTGTACCAATGCAGAACCTGATGCGTATCTCCTGCAGAGCCTCTTGTGCGCCCCCATGCAGAGCCTCATGTGTATCCCATGTAGAGGCCTCGTGTGTACCCACTGTAGAGCCTCATATGTACCCCCCCCCACTGCAGAGCCTCATGTGCATCCCCTACAGAGCTTCATATGTACCCCCCCCTTTCATACCCTCATTTGTAACCCTTTCAGAGCCTCATATTTACCCCTTGCAGAGCCTCATGTGTACCCCCTACAGAGCCTCATGTGTAACCCCTGCAGAGCCTCATGTGTACCCACTGCAGAGACTCATGTGCGCCCCCTGCAGAGCCTAATGTGTACCCCCCTGCAGAGGCTCATATGTACCCCCTTGCAGAGCCTCATGTGTAACCCCTGCAGAGCCTCATGTGTACCCTTTCAGAGCCTCATGTGTACCCCCCTGCAGAGGCTCATATGTACCCCGCTGCAGAGCCTCATATGTACCCCCCTGCAGAGATTCATGTGTAACACCTGCAGAGCCTAATGCGTATCCCGTGCAGAGCCTCAAATGTACCCCCCCTCCCTTCATAACCTCATATGTACCCCTTATTGAGCCTCATATGTACCACCCTGCAGAGCATCATGTGTACCCCTCCAGAGGCTCATGTGTAACCCCTGCAGAGCCTCATGTATACCCCATGCAGCGCCTCATGTGTACCCCCTGCAGAGCCTCATGTGTACCTCCTGCAGAGCCTCATATGTTCCCCCCTGCATATACTCATGTGTACCCCCTGCAGAGCCTCATGTGTACCTCCTGTAGAGCCTCATATGTTCCCCCTGCATATACTCATGTGTACCTCATGCAGAGCCTCATGTGTACCCCCAGCAGAGCCTCATGTGTACCCCCTACAGAGCCTCATGTTAACCCCTACAGAACCTCATATGGACCCTCTGCAGAGCCTCATGTGAAACCCCCTACAGAGCCTCATGTGTACCCCCTACAGAGCCTCATGCGTACCCCCTACAGAGCCTCATGTGTACCCCTACAGAGCCTCATGTGTACCCTCTACAGAGCCTCATGTGTACCCCCTACAGAACCTCATGAGTACCCCCCCCCCCTGCAAAGTCTCATGTAAAGAATTCAAATGTTTAGTAAACCTCTGAGTCGTAAAGAAATATTTGTACAAGGCTGGGTAGCCTTTGTGTCCCCAGAGAAGATGTTCACCCCGGAGATTATTCTCCCCCTCATCCTATATATATTTCTATTGACAAATATTTGTTTGAGGTTTTGATGTATTTGAGAGCTGCCATACTGATCTATTCGTCGGTGCCTGGCGGGGGGAACAGTGGAGTATCCGCTGGAAGTCATAGTTGTGAATAAAAGAATTCTGAAATGCCCATTCTGTAGGAAAATGGAATATGATGTGCACGTCGCTCGGTCAGTCATATCAAGTAAAGTTGCTGTGGCCAGCAGCTGAATGGATGACCGTACTGGTGAACCCCTTTGCCTTTCTGATGTAGTACCTGGGCGCGTCATGCAAGGAGTGCCTGTCCCTCCCAGCACACAACATTTCACGCCACCTTTCTCTATAGAACCTTTGCTGGCAAATGATTGTGGCAACACATCACTTTCAACAAAAAATTCTCCTTATAGGTGTCAAACTCGGGCCTGAAGCCCTATTAATTTTCCTAGGAATATTATTTGTTGTTATTATGTTTCTCTTCTTATTCACACTACTCAGCTCATGTCGAGTGTGTGTGTGTGTGTGTGTGTGTACTCACCTATTTGTACTCACCTGTTTGTGCTTGCAGGATCGAGCATTGACTCTTGGATCCCGCCTTTCCAGCCATTGCTTCTTTACCGCAATAACTCCTGTCCCATTTCCCTATCATACCTAATTTTAAAAGTATGAATAGAGTTTGCTTCCACAACCTGTTCCCCAAGTGCAATCCATTTTTCCACTACTCTCACGCTAAAAGAAAACTTCCTAACATCTCTGTGACTCATCTGAGTTTCCAGTTTCCACCCATGTCCCCTCGTTCTGTTATTATTACGTGTGAACATTTCATCTATTTCCACTTTGTCAATTCCCCTGAGTTTTTTATATGTCCCTATCATATCTCCTCTCTCCCTTCTTTTCTCTAGTATCGTGAGGTTTAGTTCCTTCAGACGCTCTTCAGAACCCATCCCTCGTAACTCTGGGACAAGCCTCGTCGCAAACCTCTGAATCTTCTGCAGTTTCCTTACGTGTTTCTTCAGATGGGGGCTCCATGATGGCGCGGCATACTTTAAGACTGGTCTCACGTAGGCAGTGTAAATCGCCCTAAAAGCCTCCTCACTTAGGTTTCTGAATTAAGCTCTAATTTTCGCCAGTGTAGAGTACGCTACTGTCGTTATCCACTAATTATCCTGTGTGTGTGTGCGTGTGTGTGGGTGTGTGTGTGTGTGTGTGTGTGTGTGTGTGTGTGTGTGTGTGTGTGTGTGTGTGTGTGTGTGTGTGTGTGTGTGTGTGTGTGTACTCACCTAAATGTAGTCACTTAGTTGTGTTTGCGGGGGTTGAGCTCTGGCTCTTTGGTCCCGCCTCTCAACCGTCAATCAACAGGTGTACAGATTCCTGAGCCTATTGGGCTCTATCATATCTACACTTCAAACTGTGTATGGAGTCAGCCTCCACCACATCACTTCCATTTGTCAACCACTCTGAAGCTAAAAAAGTTCTTTCTAATATCTCTGTGGCCTATTTGGGCGCTCAGTTTCCACCTGTGCCCCTTGTGTTATATAGCCTGTCTTTATCTACCCTATCAATTCCCTTGAGAATCTTGAATGTGGTGATCATGTCCCCTCTAACTCTTCTGCCCCAGCGAAGTGAGGTTTAATTCTAACCCAGCGAAGTTAAGTTTAATTCCCGTAGTCTCTCCTCGTAGCTCATACCTCTCAGCTCGGGTACTAGTCTGGTGGCAAACCTTTGAACCTTTTCCAGTTTAGTCTTATCTTTGATTCGATATGGACTCCATGCTAGGGCTGCATACTCCAGGATTGGCCTGACATATGTGGTATACAAAGTTCTGAATGATTCTTTACACACGTTTCTGAATGCCGTTCGTATGTTGGCAAGCCTGGCACATGCCTCTGATGTTATCCTCTTGATATGGGCTGCAGGAGACAGGTCTGGCGTGATATCAACTCCCAAGTCTTTTTCTTTCTCTGACTCCTGAAGAATTTCCTCTCCCAGATGATACCTTGTATTTGGCCTCCTGCTCCCTACACCTATCTTCATTACATTACATTTGGTTGGGTTAAACTCTAAAAACCATTTGTTCCACCATTCCTTCAGTTTGTCTAGGTCTTCTTGAAGCCTCAAACAGTCCTCTTCTGTCTTAATCCTTCTCGTAATTTTGGCATCGTCTGTAAACATTGAGGGAAATCAATCTATACCCTCCGGGAGATCATTTACATATATCAGAAACAAGATAGGACCGAGTACAGAGCCCTGTGGGACTCCACTGGCGACTTCACGCCAATCGGAGGTCTCACCCCTCACCGTAACTCTCTGCTTCCTATTACTTAGGTACTCCCTTATCCACTGGAGCACCTTACCAGCTACACCTGCCTGTCTCTCCAGCTTATGTACCAGCCTCTTATGCGGTACTGTGTCAAAGGCTTTCCGACAATCCAAGAAAATGCAGTCCGCCCAGCCCTCTCTTTCTTGCTTAATCTTTGTCACCCGGTCGTAGAATTCTATTAAGCCAGTCAGGCAAGATTTACCCTCCCTGAACGCATGTTGGCGATTTGTCACGAAGTCCCTTCTCTCCAGATGTGCTACCAGTTTTTTTCTCACGATCTTCTCCATCACCTTGCATGGTATGCAAGTCAAGGACACTGGCCTGTAGTTCAGTGCCTCTTGCCTGTCGCCCTTTTTGTATATTGGGACCACATTCGCCGTCTTCCATATTTCTGGTAGGTCTCCCGTCTCCAGTGACTTACTATACATTATGGAGAGTGGCAAGCAAAGTGCCTCTGCACACTCTTTCAGTACCCATGGCGAGATCCCGTTTGGACCAACACGATTTCTAACATCCAGATCCAGCAGGTGTCTCTTGACTTCCTCTCTCGTAATTTCGAACTCTTCCAAGGCCGCCTGATTTACTTCCCTTTCTTCTAGCACAGTGACCTCACCTTGTTCTGTTGTGAAGACCTCTTGGAACCTCTTGTTGAGTTCATCACACACCTCTTTGTCATTCTCTGTATACCTGTCCTCGCGTGTTCTAAGTTTCACTAACTGTTCTTTCACTGTTGTTTTCCTTCTGATGTGACTGTGGAGTAGCTTTGGTTCGGTCTTGGCTTTGTTTGCTATATCATTTTCATAACTTTTCTCTGCTTCTCTTCTCACCCTGACATACTTATTCCTGGTTCTCTGGTATCTCTCTCTGCTTTCTGGTGTTCTGTTATTCCGGAAGCTCCTCCACGCCCTTTTGTTCAGTTTCTTTGCTTCCATACATGCCCTATTATACCATGGATTCTTCTTTTGCTTCTCGGATTTTTCCTTTTGGGCAGGGATGTATCTGCTTACTGCCTCCTGACACTTTTGGGTGACATAGTCCATCATATCTTGTACAGACTTAGCTCTGAGGTCTGTGTCCCAAGGAATTTCCCTTCGGAAGCTTCTCATCTCTTCATAATTTCCCTTTCGGTATGCCAGCCTTTTGTTTCCTAGTTCTTTTTCGGGGGGGGGGGGGGGGGGTTGGATAATTCCTAGCTCTACCAGGTACTCAAAGTACAATACACTGTGATCACTCATTCCCAAGGGTGCTTCCATCTTGACTTCCCTTATATCCCACTCATTTAGGGTAAATATCAAATCAAGCATTGCTGGTTCATCTTCTCCTCTCATTCTTGTTGGATCCTTGATGTGCTGGCTTAGAAAGTTTCTTGTTGCCACGTCCAGCAGCTTAGCTCTCCATGTTTCTGGTCCTCCATGCGGGTCTCTGTTTTCCCAATCTATCTTCCCATGGTTGAAGTCTCTCATGATTAGTAGTCCAGAGCCGTTCCTGCTAGCAACAGAAGCTGCTCTCTCTATTTTGTTAATGGTGGCCATGTTGTTTCTATCATATTCCTGTCTGGGTCTTCTGTCATTTGGTGGTCGATTATATATGACTACGACTATAATTTTTTGCCCTCCAGTTGTTATTGTTCCTTTTACGTAGTCACTGAAACCTTCACATCCCTGAACAACCAACTCCTCAAAATCTCAGCCTTTTCTTACCAGCAGAGCTACACCACCACCACCTCTTCTCTCTCTCTTTCCTCATAACATAATAGTCCTGTGGGAACACTGCATTTGTTATTGTTTTCGTCAGCTTTGTTTCTGTGAGAGCTATTATGTCTGGGTTTTCCTCTAGTACCCATTCTCCAAGTTCATTTGCTTTATTTGTAATTCCATCTATGTTAGTGTACATTGCCTTGAGGCTCACTTTCTTCTGTCTCTTCTCAAATCTCCTCCTGGGGGAGTGTTCTGCTGGTGGAGGATGCTGTGCCATGGGTGTGAGGTGGATACCAGGGTTGCAGAGGATACTGGGATGAGGGGTTATCTTGAGATGATTTCGGGTCTTTAGTGTCCCCGCGGCCCGGTCCTTGACCAGGCCTCCACCCCCAGGAAGCAGCCCGTGACAGCTGACTAACTCCCAGGTACCTATTTACTGCTAGGTAACAGGGGCATTCAGGGTGAAAGAAACTTTGTCCATTTGTTTCTGCCTCGTGCGGGAATCGAACCCGCGCCACAGAATTACGAGTCCTGCGCGCTATCCACCAGGCTACGAGGGGTGGGGGGTTAAGTAAAGGGGGAGGGACAGGGAGGGTTTGGGGTTAAAGGGGCGGGAGGACAGGAAGAAAAGGGGGGTTTTCTATGCAGAGGAGGGTAGTGGGGTTGCCCTCCCCGCAGGTGTTACTGGGCAGCTGGTTGTGGGTTCCTCCCTCGCCTCTTGGGGTGATGTGTTGGGAGCTGTGGTTTCCTGGTTTTCCCCTCTTGCCCTGTGCTTCTTCCTTGCTTCTGCCGCCATGTCCCTCTCCTCCCTCGTCATGTCCCTCTGGAGGAATACTTTTTTGAATTCTCCCACATGTTGCAGGTGGCTTTTCTTTGTTAGAATCGTGTCCTTTGTGTTCTCGTTTGCAAACACTATCTTTAACACACGGTCTCGGTCTTTTTTGTACCAGCCTAACCT